>NC_064810.1:123332168-123632168 GCF_023721935.1 Panthera uncia | reverse complement strand
ATGATTTCAGGACATTTGCAAGATTTCAAAAATCTCAATTAATGGATATTTTACTTAAGAAAAATAATCTGGTGCATTCTTATTCCCTACTCACTCTTTTCATTGAGTGTCTTATTTTATTGAGCACACCCAACATTGTCTTGGAAATCTATATATTTTGACTCATGTATTCTGCACGGCTTTAAAAATATTTCCTTAGTGGAGAAGATGTAAATACATGATAAATTCCAGTCTTTCAGTTTACATTATGCCAACACTTACCTAATTATTTTGTTTTAATCATAGCTTTAAAAGCCTTGTTTGTATTGAGTATATTTTTCATAAGTTATTCTAACATTACTGCTATAGTTCTATCAATTTTATAAATCATCCTTAATCACATACAAATCCATTCCATTTTATAAGTTGTCTTCCTTACACTGGTATTGCTCTGTAAGCATTTGGATTTCCTTTTATTCCTTAATATTGCGAACACCCAATATTCATTAAATAAGTATCTACTGAATACTGCCCACATGCTAGGCACTGTGTTAATTTTGATTTTCAAGAATGAAAATTCCCCATTTTTTTTCACAGTTAGCTTGGTTTTGAAGATACTCTACATAAAAAAAAAACGTCTCTTCCTCCCTCTCCTCACTCCCATCTCTCTCTGGAAGTTTTTCTAATATCTAAAGTACATTTCTCATCATCAGGAATGTTGTCCTCCATCCAGATGGCCAACCGACACATGAAAAAATGCTCAACATCACTCATCATCTGGGAAATACAAATCAAATACACAATGAGATAACCATCTCACACCTGTCAGAATGGCTAACATTAACAACTCAGGCAACAATAGATGTTGGGGGGATGTGGAAAAAGAGGATCTCTTTTGCACTGCTTGTGGGAATCCAAACTGGTGCAGCCACTATGGAAAACAGTATGGAAGTTCCTCAAAAAATTAAAAGTAGAACTACCCTACGACCCAGAAACTGCACTAGGCATTTATCCAAGGGATACAGGTATGCTGTTTCAAAGGGGCACATGCACCCCAATGTTTATAGCAGCACTATCGACAATAGCCAAAGTATGGAAAGAGTCCAAATGTCAATCAATGGATGAATGGATGAAGAAGATGTGGTGTGTATGTGTGTACACACACACACACACACACACACACACACACACAATGGAGTATTACTTGGCAATCAAAAAGAATGGAATCTTGCCATTCCCAACTACATGGATGGAACTAGAGAGTATTACGCTAAGCAAAATTAGTAAGAGAAAGACAAATATCATATGACTTCACTCATATGAGGACTTTAAGACACAGAACAGATGAACACAAGGGAAGGGAAGCAAAAGTAATATAAAAACAGGGAGGGGGACAAAACATAAGAGACTCTTAAATATGGAGAACAAACAGAGGGTTCCTGGGTGGGGGGGTGCTAAAGAGGTAAGGGGCATTAAGAAATCTACTCCTGAAATCATTGTGGCACTACATGCTAACTAACTTGGATATAAATTTTTAAAAAAAGAGGAATGTTGTCCTCTAGGCTAACCTGATTACCACTTCAAAAGGTTCATCATGACCCTTCTGTTTCTCCAGTCAGTTCTCACCCTCAAAATAAAGTGCAAAAGAGTTGTTTCCCTCATTCTGTCAAATTTCTAAGAAATGTCAACAATAGGAAACAGCAGGTAGAAAATCACTAAGGACACAGGTAAACTCAGTAACTTCACCAATCAACTGGATATAACTAACGTCTATGGACTACTTCATCCATTAATTCACATTTTTCTCAACCTCACTTAGAACAGTCATCAGACGGACCACATTATAAGCCATTAAATACACATTAAGAAACTTGAAAGAATAAAAACCATACAGTGTACACTTCACACTATAATGAAATTAAATTAGAAATCACTACCAGAAAGATAGCTGAAAAATCCCAACACACTTGGAGATTAAACAACACACTTAACACTAGTCAAAGAAATCTCAATGGAAATTTTAAAATACTTTGAGCTAGGGGCATTTGGGTGGCTCAGTCAGTTAAGTGTCTGACTCTTGATTTGGGCTCAGGTCATGATATCTCATGGTTCGGGATATCTAGACCTGCTTTTTGTTCTGGGATTTTCTCTCTCTCTCTCTCTCTGCGCCCCTCCCCCGCATGATGCATCCACACACACACTCTCAAAATAAATTTAAAAACTTTAAAAAAAATAAAATATTTTGACCTGAGTATGAAAATACAACTCTAAAAATTTATAGGTGCAGCCAAACGCAATGCTTAAGAGAAATTTATAGCACTGAATACATACATTACAAAAAAATCATCTAGAATCAATCATTTAAGCTTTCATCTTAGGAAACTAGAAGGAGAGCAAAAGCAAGCAGAGGAAAAATAATAAAAATTAGGGCAGAAAAATCAAAGAAGTTGAAAACAGTGAATGAACAATGAAAATAACTAAAACCAAAGCTGTTTCTGAGATCGATAAAATCAATAACCTCTAACCAGGCTAGTTAAGAAAAAAAAAGATAAAGACACAAATTACTAAAATCCAAAATGAAAGAGGAAATATCAGTGCAAAATCCCATGACGTAAAAGGATAATAAAGGAAAACCGTGAACTATTCCCACAAATTTGATAACTTAGATAAAATAAACCAATTCCTTGAAAGACACTACCTGCAAAAAATATGAATAGGCCTATTCTATTTAAAAAACTGAATCAATAATTAATAACCTTGCAACACAAAAAACACCACATTCACTAGGTTCACCAGGTTCATCAGTAAATTCTACCAAACATTTATGGAAGAAGTTACCCCAATTCTACAATATCTTTTAGAGACATAGAGGAAATACTTTCTAAGTCATTCTATGAGAACATTACCCTAATACCAAAACCAGACAAAGTCATTACAAAAAAAACTATAGAGCAATATCTCTCCTGAACACAGATGTAAAAATCCTCAACAAAATATTAGCAAATTAAGAATTTTAAATGTATTAAAAGAATTATTCACTACAACTAAGTGGGATTTACCCCAGGTATACAAGACTAGTTAACATTTGAAAATCAAATAATGTAACCTATCACACATCAATAATAAAAGAAAAAAAATCACACGGTGATATCAATAGGTGAATGAAAAGCATTCTGACAAAATCCAATAGCTATCCGTGATTTTAAAAACAAACAAAACCTCTCAGCAAGTAAAATAGAAATCTTCCTCAACTTTATAAAGAACATCTACAAAAATCCTACAGCTGACAACCTACATAATAGTGAAAAACTAGAAACTTTCCCGCTGAGAATAGGAACAAAACAAGGATAACTCCTCTTACCATTCCTTTTTACCAAAGGTCTAACCAAATGCATTTAAACAAGAAAAGGAAATAAAAGGTATACAGAGTGGGAAGGAAGAAATCAAGCTTTCTTGTCTATAGGAGTCTGTGTAGAAAATCTGAAAGAATAAATAAATAAATAACCCTCCTGGAACTAATAGCAATTACAGTAGGGCTGCAGGATACAAGGCTTATGTATAAAAGTCAATAACTTTCATATAAGCAAACAATGAATAATTGAAATTTGAAATTAAAAACACAATACCATTTACGTTAGCACCAAAAAACAAGAGAAAACAGGTATAAACCCGACAAAGTATGGATAAGACCTATATAAGGAAAACTATAAAACTCTGATGAACAAAATCCAAGTACTAAGTAAATGGAGAGCTATTTCATCCCAGATAGGAAGACTCAATATTGTCAAGACATCAATCCTTCCCAACTTCATCTATAGATTCAACACAATTCCAATCAAAATCCCACATATTATTTTGTGTATACCACAAACTGATACAGGCAAAAAGATCCAGAATAGTCAACACAATATAAAGAGAGAAGAAAAAGTTAGAAGAGTAACACTACCCAACTTACTATAAAACTATAGTAAACACAACTGTGTGACATTACCAAAAAACCAAACAAGCAAATCAACAGAAGAAAGGACCCAGAAATAGATTCACACAAACACAGTAAGCTGATCTTTGACAAAGGAGCAAAGGTGATAAAATGGATAAAAGACAGTCTTTTCAACATATGGAACTAGATATCAACATACAAACAAAAACAAAAACCTTTAACACAGATCATACATTCTGCACAAAGTTAACTCAAAATGGGTCAAAGACCTAAATGCAAATTCAAGAGTATAAAACCCTTAGAAGATAACATAGGAGAAAATCTAGATCCCTTGAGTATGATGATGACTTTTTAGATACAACACCAAAGGCAAAGCTATGAAAAAATTTTCTGATAAAGTGGACTTCAACAGAATTTAAAATTTTTGCTCTGCAAAAGACACTGTCATGAACATGAGAAGACAACTCCCAAACTGGTAAATACTATTGCAAAAACATTTTTGTTCTTTAAATTTCTGAAGTGTCATTCAAAATATACAAAGAGTTCTTAAACCTCCACAAGAAAACAACCTATTTAAAATACGGGCATAATATATGAACCAAGACCTCAATGAAGAAGATACACAGATGGCAGTTAAACATATGAAAAGATACTCAAACATGTCACTAAGGAACTGCAAATTAAAAAAAACAAACAAACAAACAAACAAAAAAAAACAGTGAGATACCCCTAAACACCTACTAGAATGACAAAAATCCAGAATTATGACAATATCAAAGGCTGACAAAGATAAGAAGCAAAAGAAATGTAAAGTGATACAGCAACTTTGGAAGAGAGCTTGGCAGTTTCTTTCAAATTACACTCTTGGAGCACCTGGGTGGCTCAGTCAATTAAGCATCCAACTCTTGATTTCAGCTCAGGCCAGGATCCCAGGGTCCCAGGTTTGAGCCCTGCGTAGGAGCCTGCATAGGATTCTCTCTCTCCCTCACTCTCTATCCCATCCCACTCACCTGTTTTCTCCCTCCCTCTCTCTCTCAAAATAAATAAACTTTAAAAAAAAAAACAAAACTGGGGCACCTGCATGTCTCAGTCAGTTGTGCGTCCAACTTTTGCTCAGGTCATGATCAGGTCAGTTTGTGAGTTTGTGCCCCGCATCAGGCTCTCTGCTGTCAGTGTGGGGCCCACTTCAGATCCTCTGTCCTCCTCTCTCTATGCCTCTCCCCTACTCACTTTCTTTCTCTCTCTCTCAAAAATAAAAACATTAAAAAAATAAAAATTAAATATACTCTTAAAATATGATCCAGTAATCATACTCCTAAGGTAGTTTATTCATCCAAAGGAAGTGAAAACATCTCCATACAAAAACCTGCACACAGATGCTTTCAGCAGCTTTATTAATAACTGCCAAAGCATGGAAGCAACCAAGCTGTCCTTCAGGAGGTGAATAAATAAACTGTGGTAGATGTACACAATAGAATATTACTCAGTCCTAAAAAGAAATGGGCTATCAAGTCGTGAAAAGCCATGGAGGAATAGCCAATGTATGTCAGTAACTGAAAGAACCCAATCTGAAACTGCTACATACTATATGATTTCAACTACACAGCATTCTGGAAAAGGCAAGACTAAGAAAACAGTAAAAAGATTAGTGTTTGCCAGCAGTTAGGGGGCAGGAGGAATGAATAGGCAGGGCACAGAGGAATTTTAGGTCAATGATATTTCTCTATATGGTATTATAAAGATGGAAGTGTCGTTATACATTCACCAAAACCCAAAGAATATATAACACCAGCAACGAACCCTAATTTAAACTATGAACTTAGGGGGATGATGATGTGCCAATATAGGTACACTGACTGAACAGTTGTACCATTCTGCTGTAAGATATTGAGAGTGGGGAAGGCTGTATTTATGTGGGGGCAAGTGGTATATAGGAAGCCCCTGAATCTTCTGCTCAATTTTGCTGTGACCCTATAAATGCTCTTAAAAATAAAGTCTCTTTAAAAAAAATTAATTAACTTATTAGTAGCTTAATGTTTTCAACAGATGCTAATTTGTTTTTATACCTTAACATTACTTTTCCCTGGACAATCTCATATTTTATGTGGACTTAAAAAAGTACACATCCATAGGGCACCTGAGTGGCTCAGTTAAGCATCCAACTTCAGCTCAGGTTGTGTGATCTCGTGGTTCATGGGTTCAAGCCCTCCATCAAGCTCTGTGTGGACAGCTCAGATCCTGGAGCCTGCTTCATATTCTGTCTTTCTCCCTGCCCCTCCCCCACTCATGCTGTGTGTCTCTCACTCTCTCAAAAAATGAATAAACATTAAAACAATTTTCTTAAATAAATAAAGCACATGTATGCAAGAGTACATGTGTATTCAGATACAGAGGCACAATGCCCTTTCTACTTAAACATTCAGTATCTCCGTTTGTCATGAACTCACTGCCACAAATGAGGAGAGAAGAAAGATGCAGAATATAATTCCTAGTCTGTTCATTTACAAGTATAAAACTGTTTTATAAATTCTTATTACCTGAATTAAGAACAAAGGTTAAAGAGCAATATCAGCAATATCTGAAGTATAGTTTATTTCTAATTAGATGCATTTTCACCTGTACAAGATCCTATTCATTAATCAGAGGAATTCACTCTGTAGGCAAAGACACAGAATACAATCTAATTCAGACCCCTCTTTTATCATTCCTAATTTTTTAACCTAAGTTGTCTTAAAGAATGTCTTAGCAGCAAATCTGTATGTACATGCATACACACACACACACACACACACACACACACACACCCAGGTAGTGGTGGGGTACCATATGATTTATAAGGCAATGATTAAACTGGTATTATTATTTCTAAAACTGCTTTTCAACAATTTGAGTAAGTACTACACTGTGCCAACAAAGAAGGAATATGTTCACTTACTACTTTGACTAGAATTAGGATTCTGTTACCTGTTTATGATATCAAATTAAAGATGTTAACAAAAATTTTTGTCCAGTACAACACCCTTGAGTATATACTTCATATTATAAAGAACTTAACTACCATTTAATCAAGAAAATAAAATCTGAATCTCTCTTCCCAGTAAAATTTAGCCCATACAGTTGACCCTTGAACACAGGTATGAATTGCACAGGTCCACTTACACATGGATTTTTTTTCAATAAATACAGCACAGTACTATAAATGTATCTTCTCTTCCTTATGATTTTCCTAATAACATTTTCTTTTCTCTAGCTTACTTTACTGTAAGAACACAGTACAGAAAACATGTAACATACAAAATATGTGTTAACAGACTGCCTATGTTACCGGTAAGGCTTATGATACACAGTAGGCTATTAGTAGTTATGTTTCAGGGCAGTCAAAACTTATATGGAGAATTTCAACTACAAGAGGGATTGCTAACTCCCTAACTCCCATGTTGTTCAAAGGTCAATTATAAATGAGAAAATTTTCTAGCTCTTTTACTGAATAAAAAGAATGCCAAAATAGAACGGATCCTCCAAGGTACTTAGCAATTCATATTACAAGATGGCCCAAATAGGAAATAGGCAACATTAAGATACAAGAAACGGGGGAGTAGTAAACTTTTGAAAATATTAATCTAAAAAATCTCAAGTATTAGACAGAAGGATAATTTACAACAGAACTGAATTATGTGCTCAACAGGACAGAGATAAAAGGTTCATCAGTAATACCAAGTTGATTTGTTAGAGTGCTTTCTCTTCTAATTACGTATTACAAAAAGGTATCCTTCTTAGCATTTCTGAGTAACATAACCTTAAATATCAAAAGAAATATAGCAGAGTGGTTTCAGAGTTTATCCAGGCTCTTAAAACAGATATGCTTTCTAACTGAACTTACTATGCCTCAGTATTCTCATCTCTCAAAGAGGAATAATAAAAGAAGCAAACTTCAAATGGTTATTGAGAGTATTTCTAAGAGTGCCCATAAATAAGTATTAACTCCTAGCTACAGGAGGAAGGAGCAGACAAAAATGTAAAGGAATGTCAGCTCTAGGAGGGCAACTATTTTTTTTTCTTTTTCATTCACTGCCATATTCTTAAACCCTGAAGCTTAGTAAATTTTTGTCAAATAAACAAGATTTGCATGCATGCATATACATATGAATATTTTTTTTTAAAGCAGAGAATGAAAAACTGAACATGAGGAGAGCCCCCAGAGTTAACAAACTAACCAAAGATAGGAGCTTTTTCTTTAAATAAAAAAAACAAAAAGAGGTAAGATTTGAATTCTCAGTGAACTCATTTAGCAGTGACACCTAAAGCTGGTGAAGTGGGAAGATGGAAGCCAAGCAGGGGCTAGAGGATGAGACCAAAGAGTAGGGTACATCAGAATGGAAGACAATTAAGTGTGATAAAGTCCCCACAAATAATCTTATACACATACAATATACACAACTCAGATGAACTAATGGAAAATGCCAAGCTTTTAATTTTTTCTGTATTAACTAGTCTCTCCCAAAAGCTTTACACATTAAGCTCTGAAAATTCCATGATAAACATATTAAATTTCATTCCCAAAATCCTGCCTCCACATCTTCTCTTTATCTACTCATATGTTTTTCTTTTACTTTGAATATTCCCCCAACATTATCTTCTTACATTCCAACACCATGTAATTGCACCAAGAACCTTAACACTCTCCTACAATCTCAACTTCAGTGCTCCTCTCCCATTACTCTAGTCTTAATTCCAAAGTGCTTATTATTTCTCTTACAAAACCACTTCTTTTGCTTCTGCGTATGTGCACATACTACCTCATGCTACATAACCTATTCTTCCTGAAGCAAACTGGGAAGCTCTAATCTTGAAACCTAGGCAGAGTTAGGTCTCACAATTAAAAGCTTTCACGCCACATTGTACATACAACTGAGGCACTTTTTGCCACACATCCTGTCTGTGTGTAAATGTATTATTTTGTAATTAGGAGTGTTACAAATTTCATTCAGTTCCTTACTTTTATTACTCCATGTTAGTCTTTTTTTAATTAACAAACTTTATATTTTTTGGAGTAGTTTAAGTTCACAGCAATTTGCCACATATTTAATTGGCATTTCTAGCTCTTCAGGAGATTTATGATCTTTTAGAAAGAACTGTCCTCGCTTTCTGCTTCTAAAGAATTGTATAGTACCTGGCACCCAGAAAAGGGGCTTATTAATTAGCAAGTGCAAAACATAAAGATGTACCATGCCATTAGGATGTAACAATAAAGTGGTAAATAAACAACTAATTAAGTAAGCTTGTTCTTAATTCTATTATGTATCAGGTCTTTTTTCATTATGATTTCTAACTGCTTACATAGCTATTATATAATTTACCTTTTAATTTAACTGTATTTCTGATTTCTGGACATCTATTGAACACTGGGACCACAAAAGGAAGTCAGATCATGGCAAGCTCCACATCTGGTTCCTCTCTATGGAATAACGCATCCAGGCCAAAGTAATGAGTTGGGTTTCAGGAATACAACTAAGGCAAGTATAATAAGTGAAAAGGCAGAAAAACCTAAGAGCACCAATTGGACAGATCCAAACTCGAGTTTTGATGAAGGATAAGAAGTTACAAAATAACAAATCTAACAAACAGGAGTCAAATTATAAAAACAAAGAGGAAGCAAGAGAAAAGAATCAAATATAAAATACTGTACCAAACACCAGAGCACATTGGAAACTAAGTTCAAAGACTACAGGAGCTTAAAAGATAGATATGTGGCAGACATTCACTCATATCTCTAGTATTAATACAACTCAATCAAAATTTAAGAAACCACTGTAAATACATGATCATTAGCATCTTTAAAAGAAAATTTTTAACTTAAATAAATGTATATAAATACTAAGGTTTCCAAAGTTACCTACGTCATGTAAAGGATACAAATAATTGATCACAAATAGACATGTTATTGATTGGTTGCTCTAAATTTAAAAGAACATTAAAAATGCCATCAGCCTTTTTCTTTAAAGAGAAGGGAGGATGATGGCAAAGTAAGAGAACTTTACGGTCACTAGTCCAACGAATACAATTAAATAACTATCAAATCATCCTAAATACCCCAGGAATCAATCTGAAGAATGGCAGAAGAAACACCACAACTGAAGGTAGAGAAGAGGCTACACCAAAGAAGGTAGGAAGTGAAGACACACAGCTTGGGAGAGAAATGGACTATGGCTGCTGCAGGGAGCCACGGTTGTGAAGAAGGAAGAGAGACCAACTAGCACACAGGGGAGCACATGGGGGAAAACGAATCCCCATAGCAACTGGCTTGGAAGGTGAGAGGGCCCAAAAATCCTGAGTTTCTACAGCCAGTGGGGCTTAAGGACTGGAGTAGTAAAGGTCACTAGGTTTGGCTTTCAAAGACTTCCAAGGGCAGTGCATGACACCTGGAGAAAAGGCAGGGGTAAACAGTCTGTGGACTTACAGCACAGAAACAGCATTATGAAGAGTGCCTCAGGCACACAGTGGGGAGGCTAGTTGTTCATCTCAAAGTGTGTCCCTGAGAAGCGTTTACAGGGAGAATCCTCCAGGAAAAAAAGAACTGGCAAGGGCCATTTCCCTCCCCCTGCCCCTCAGCATAAATACAGAGCCATGTGCAGGAACCAAAGCAACATGAACACGTGATACCTAACTGGCTTACAACAAGTCCCACCCCACAGCACTCCAGGAGAATTGCTATTCCCAGGCACACCTGCCTCAGTCCCAAAGTGGTGGGCCCCCTCCACAGGAAGACTGTTCTAAACCCCTGCCACCACCAGGTCTCCCCATCCATTTCTGTCAAGCCACCATTTTGGTGGCAGCAAAAGGTCTCATTTCACAAACAGACCAGAGTATACCTACTTAAAACAAACGACATTTAGGCCAAGAACCAAACACTGCCAACAACTGGCAAAGAGAACCTCTGCAGACGACTAGCCTCAAGGATAAAATGTCCAGAACACAAGAGTAGAGTGCACAAAGCACACAATGGAGATACTCCTGGAAGCGCCAGTCCTGGAGAACAGCAGACACTATACTGCAGGGTACTACAGGACTGCTTTTTCATAAGGCCATTATGCTCAAGAAGAGCAGACATAGGAGACTTTCCTAACACACAGAAACAGGAACAGAGACTTAGACAAAATGAGAAGACAGAGGAATTTCTCCCAAATGAAAGAACAAGACAAGGCCATGTCCAGAGATCTAAGCAAAACAGATGTAAGTAACATACCTAATGGAGAATTTAAAGCAATAACCATAATACTCACTGGGCTTGAGAATAGAGTAGAAGACATCAGTGAAACCATTAACACAGAGATAAGAAATAACATAGCAGCGATAAAGGGCTCAAAAACAAAATGAGAAACACACTTGAAATAATGAACAACAAGCTAGAAGAAGCAGAGGAATGAATTAATAACCTAGAAGACAGTAATGGAAAGTAATCAAGCTGAACAAAAAAGAGAAAAAAAGAATTATGCAATAGGAGAATAAACTTAGGGAACTCAGTGACTCCATTAAACCTAGTAACATTTGTATTACAGGAGTCCCAGAAGAGAGAGAGGAAAGGGGACAGAAATTTTATTTGAAAAAATAATAGCTGAAAAAATCCTTAATCTGGGGAAGGAAAAAGATATCCAGACTAAGTAGGCACAGAGATCTGCCAACAAAATCAACAAAAGCAAATCTACACCAAGACATATTGCAAATTACTAAGAAGAATATATTGGGGAGCCTGGGTGGCTCAGTTGGTTAAACATCCAACTCTTGATCTCAAGAGTCATGAGTTCAAGCCCCACATTAGGCTCTATGCTGCACATGAAGCCTACTTGAAAAAAAGGGGGTGGGTGGAAATATACAAAGAAAAAAATATTAAAAGCACTAAAAAAGAATAAAAAAAAAAGACAGTTACCTATAAAGGAAACCAGCAGAAGGAAATCAGCAGATTTTTTAGCATGATCTTTCTAAGTCGGAAAACAGTACCATGAAAAATTCAAAGTGCAGAATGGGAAAAACCAACAAGAATACTCTATCCAACAAGCTATGGTTCAGAATAGAAGGAGTAATAAAGAGTTTCCCAGATAGGTAATAACTAAAGGGGGTTCATGAACATTAAACCAGCCCTGAAAGAAATATTACAAGGGACTCTTTGAGTGGAAAGGAAAGACCAAAAATGACAGTATGGAGGTAGGAAACAAAAAAAGCAATAAAATTAATTATTTCTGTAAAACAAACAAACAAACAAAACTCAAAATGGATGAAAGACCTAAACATGAGACAGGAAGCCATCAAAATCCTAGAGGAGAAAACAGGCAAAAACATCTTTGATTTTAGCCATAGCAACTTCTTACTCAACATATCTCCAGAGGCAAGGGAAACAAGAGCAAAAATGAACTATTGGGACCTCAAGATAAATAACTTATGCACTGCAAAGGAAACAATCAACAAAACTAAAAGGCAACCGACGGAATGGGAAAAGATATTTGTAAATGACATACCGGATAACGGGCTAGTATCCAAAATCTATAAAGAACTCACCAAACTCCACACTTGAAAAACAAATAATCCAGTGAAGAAATGGGCAGAAGACATGAATAGACACTTCTCTAAAGAAGATATCCAGATGGCCAACAGGCATGTGAAAAGATGCTCAACATCACTCCTCATCAGGGAAATACAAATCAAAACCACACTGAGATACCTCCTCACACCAGTCAGAGTGGCTAAAATGAACAAATCAGGAGACTATAGATGCTAGAGAGGATGTGGAGAAACGGGAACCGTCTTGCACTGTTGGTGGGAATGCAAACTGGTACAGCCACTCTGGAAATCAGTGTGGAGGTTCTTCAAAAAATTAAAAATAGATCTACCCTATGACCCAGCAATAGCACTGCTAGAAATTTACCCAAGGGATACAGGAATGCTGATGCATAGAGGCACTTGTACCCCAATGTTTATAGCAGCACTTTCAACAATAGCCAAATTATGGAAAGAGCCTAAATGTCCATCAACTGATGAATGGATAAAGATATGGTTTATATATACAATGGAATACTACATGGCAATGAGAAAGAATGAAATTTGGCCATTTGTAGCAATGTGGATGGAACTGGAGGGTATTATGCTAAGTGAAATAAGCCAGGAAGAGAAAGACTGATACCATATGTTTTCACTCTTATGTGGATCCTGAGAAACTTAACAGAAGACGGGGCGGGGCGGGGGGGGGGGGGGTAGTTACAGAAAGGGAAAGAAGCAAACCATAAGAGACTCTTAAATACTGAGAACAAACTGAGGGTTGATGCTGGGGGAGGGGTTGGGGAAAAAGTGGGTGATGGGCATTGAGGAGGCACCTGCTGGGATGAGCAGCGGGCGTTGTATGGAAACCAATTTGACAATAAATTATATTTAATAAGAAAAAAAGAAAAAAGAAAAAAAATTCACAGCTAACATTAGTAGGGAAAAACAGAGTCTTTCCCCTAAGGTCAGGTATAAGACCAGGATGTCCACTCTCACCATTTTCATTCAACATAAAGTCCCAGCCACAGCAGTCAGACAACAAAAATAAAAAGAGTAAAAGGCATCTAAATCAGTAGGTAAGTAAAACTTTCACTACTTGCAGATGACATGATACTAAAATAAAAAATCTGAAAGACTCCACTAAAAAACTGCTAGAATTCATAAACAAATTCAGTAAAGCCACAGGATATAAAATCAATCTATAGAAATGTTTCAGTTATATACAACAATAATGAAGCAGCAGAAAGAGTAACTAAGAAAACAATTTCATTTACTACTGCACCAAATATAGTAAGAAAGCTAGGAATAAACCTAACCAAAGAAAGATCTGTACTCTGAAAACTATAAAACACTAGTGAAAATAACTGAAGATGACACAAAGAAATTGAAAGACATTCCATTCTCATGAATTGGAAGAACAAATATTATTAAAATGTCTTTACTACTCAAAGCAATCTACATATTCAATGCAATCCCTATCAAAATACCATCTGCACTTCTCACAGAACTAGAACAATCCTAAAATTTGTATGGAACCACAAAAGAAGCTGAATAGCCAAAGCAATCTTGAAAAAGAAAATCAAAGCTGGAGGCTTCACAATTCCAGACATCAAATTATATTACAAAGCTGTAGTGATCAAAACAGGATGGTACTGGCACAAAAACAGACACATGTTTCAATAGAACAGAACAGAAAATCTAGAAATAAACCCGCAATTATATGGTCAATTAATCTTTGACAAAACAGGAATGAATATCCAGTAAGAAAAAGAGTCTCTTCAACAAATGGTGTTGGGAAAACTGTACAGCAACATGTAGAAGAATGAAACGGGACCGCTTTCTTATACCATATGCAAAAAAAAAAAAAAAAAAATCTAAAATGGATTAAAGGCTTAAATGTGAGACCTGAAAGCATAAAACTCCTAGAAGAGAGCACAAGCAGTAATTTTTCTGACATCAGCTGTAGCAACTTCTTTCTAGAGGTCCCCTCAGGCAAGAGAAACATAAGGAAAAATAAACTATTGGGACTACATCAAAATAAAAACCTTCTGCACAAAGAAGTAAACAATCAACAAAACTAAAACCTACAAAATGGGGCAGGATATTTGCAAATAACATAACCAACAAAGGATCGGTATCCAAAATCTGTAAAGAATTATACAACTCAACACCCAAAAACGAATAATCCAATTAAAAATGGGCAGAAGCCCATTGAACAGACATTTCTCCAAAGATGACATCCAGATGGCCAACTGACACATGAAAAAATGCTCAACATCACTCATCATCAGAGAAATGCCAATCAAAACTATGAGATACCATCTCATACCTGTCAGAACAGCTAAAGTCAAAAACACAAGAAACAACAGGTGTTGGCAAGGATATGGAGACAAAGAACCCTCATGCACTATTGGGAATTCAAACTGGTACAGTCATTGTGGAAAACTGTATGAAAGTTCCTTAAAAAGTTAAAAATAGAACCCTAAAATCTACTGATGGTATTACTGGGTATTTACCCAAAGAATACAAGAACACTAATTCAAAGGGATACATAGCAGTTTATAGCAGCATTATTTACAACAGCCAAGATATGGAAGCAGCCCAAATATCCATGAATTAATAAATGAATAAAGAGTATGCATTATATATACACAATATTGACTAAATATTATTCAGTCATAAAAAAGAATGAAATCTTGCCATGTGCAAGATGGAGCTATAAAGTATAATGCTAAGTAAAATAAATCAGTCAGACTAAGATAAATACCATATGATTTCACTCATGTGGAATTTAAGAAACAAAACTAATGAGCCAAAAAAAACAAAAAAAAAACCAAAATACAAAAAACAGAAAGTGAGAGAAAGAGACAAACCAAGAAACAGACTCTTAACTACAGGGAACAAACTAATGGTTACCAGAGGGGAGGTAGGCAGGGAGGGGGTTAAATAGACGATGGGGATTAAAAAGTGCACCTGTAGTGATAAGCACCGTGTGATTAAAACAAAAACTTAAAAAAAAAAAAAAAAATCCATCAGCTAGCAAGAAAAAGGAACCCCAAGAAAAAAAAGTTGTCTTACATGAAATCACACTGTACTACAATATGTAAGAAAAAAATGCGTGCAAACAGAAAATTGACAGACGTTTGTCAAAATTGGAACTCATGTTTATATTTCCGTGTGCTTTATATGAAAACTGCATTATGATCCTTTAAAATTACAGTTTGACCAAAATTAAAATACCACCACCATTTAAATTTTCCTCACCTAAAATTTACATTCATAAATATTTTCCTAATGGATATACTGACTCATACAAATAAGAGTTGTCTGACAACTAACAACTTCATTATGAAAAACAGTATATATCACCAATTTAGTGACTACAGATGGGGAACAATAAAAATATTCCAAACATGTTCTCTGTCTAAAACAAATATCTACTGTTAAAAGAATTTCTGCAAAAATAAAAATACTTATGGGAAAACGACTTTGTAAAAAAAACATCAAAATAAGCTGTATAGCCCCATGATTTTCATATAAAAATTATTTCAAGTGTGGAAACAACCATCACCTGACTGCAATCCTAAGGAAAAAAGTATAAAATTTTTAAATAAACACAAATGGTAATTATTTTTAATCTGGTGAAGAAAACATCACTAAAGGCAAACCTTTTTTTTTTCCAGTTACCCTCAAAATATGTGTGAGTATATTAATCCAGTAAATAAAACTTTGCATAAACAAAAGCTAAAAATTAAAATTTGAATGGGGCGCCTGGGTGGCTCAGGCCATTAAGCATTCAACTTCAGCTCAGTTCATGATCTCATGGTTCATAAATTCAAGCCCCGTGTAGGGCTCTGTGCTGACAGCTCAGAGCCAGGAGTCTGCTTCAGATTCTGTGTCTCCCTCTCTCTCTGCCCCTCCCCCACTTGCACTCTGTGTCTCTTCTCAAAAACAAACATTTAAAAAATTTTTTAATTAAAATTTGAACCATAATTTATAGATCAAGTCAATACCTTATATAATCCACTCTGTTTCCATATAATCACTATCTCCATCTTTTATTAACTCAGTTTGTACAGCATTAATTTGCAAAACTGGCTCTATGTCACTAATTCTAATTTTGAAACAAAAACAACATAATAAACCTTTCCCACTGCAACAAGCACATTTCTGTTTTCTGGGCTAAATATGAACATGTAGTCTTCAGGAGACATTCACCAATAGTTTTCTATATGCTTAGTTTCAATGGGAAAAAACACCCACAAACTTAAAAATGTCTAAATTATGGCACCTGCTCTTAAGAACTTAAAATTCAGAAAGACAGAAATAATACAAAGAGACCATGATAGGTAGATTCTAAATTTCTTGGAGAAAGAATATATGCCTATTAAGTTTGATGAAGCAGTAGAAAAACAAATTCTGTGGGAACATGATTAGGAAGAAATAGGTTCTTAATTAATTATTAAACTAAACGAACTTTAAAGAGTGAGGTCCAAACCATACAAAAAATATAAAATTTTAGTGGTTCATTACTTTGTGGCTTGGTTTGGAAACCTCTTTTACAATTGGAAATACAATAACCAAATGCTGGTGATTGAATTAAAGTATATAATTGTGGGGGCGCCTGGGTGGCGCAGTCGGTTAAGCGTCCGACTTCAGCCAGGTCACGATCTCGCGGTCCGTGAGTTCGAGCCCCGCGTCAGGCTCTGGGCTGATGGCTCGGAGCCTGGAGCCTGTTTCCGATTCTGTGTCTCCCTCTCTCTCTGCCCCTCCCCCGTTCATGCTCTGTCTCTCTCTGTCCCAAAAATAAATAAAAAACGTTGAAAAAAAAATTAAAAAAAAAATAATAAAGTATATAATTATGTGTTGTTACTTTAAATCTAGGGAGAGCTATGTGTAAGTTCTCTTCACATCTATTGATCCAGGGCGCCTGGGTGGCTCAGTCAGTTGGACTTCTGACTTCGGCTCAGGTCATGATCTCACAGTTCATCAGTTTGAGCCCCTTGTCGGGCTCTGTGTTGACAGCTTGGAACCTGGAACCTGCTTTGGATTCTGTGTCTCCTCTCTTTCTGACCCTCCCCCACTTGCACTCTGTCTCTCTCTCTAAAATAAAAATAAAATGTTAAAAAAAAATCTATTGATCCACCATCAGGTAACATTTTATCTTAAATTCTGAAACATCTTTGTACACGGGTATTAGAAAAACCTGACCAATAATGGAATAGAACCACAGAATAGGACCATTATCTAAGATTCCATAATGATGTAAATAAGAAATTATATGAAAAATTAAACGGGGGGAAAAAGAGAAAGGTTTTTTTTTTTACGGTAGCAAAAGTAAATGTAGAAGGCATGATAGAAATAGAAAAATCACCATTTGATAAACATAATTTTTTTCAGACAACAATCATTAGATACTAAAATTGGTAGGCAAAAGTGTAGTAAGAAACTTACACACTATCCCAAAGTATCTCCCTACAAGAGATTAATTATTAGAAAGAAGAAAATAGTAATATTACAGTGGAGAAACCTGGAAACCCCCTCCTTAACCAAGGGATCATAGTTAACACCATGAACATTGCAATATATCAGCAGGGGCCTCCCACCAATACAATGAACAAAGAAGGGAACCTTCAGTTCCACGGTCTTCTTGCCAAAAAGGAAAAACTTGAATGTAATCACAGGATAACCCAAACTGAGGGACATACTACAAAATAATGAGCCAGTACTCTCCTCAAGTGTCAAGGTCATGAAAGACTTAGAACCGTGCTATGTTAGAGAAGAAACATGACAACTAAATGCAATTTGTGACCCTAGTTTGGATTCTGAATCAGAAAATGTACATCAATTGGACAACTGATAAAATATGAATAAGGTCTGCATGTTAGTTAATAGTATGGTATCAGTTAACTTTCTGGTTTTGATGATTATGTTGTGGTTATGGAAGACAGTGGCAGATGGAGAAGCCATGTGAAGGGTACAGAAGAGAAACTTTTTTTTTTGCAACTTAAAGACTAAAATTATTTCTGGAGGGAAGGAGAAAAATCCAAACTAACTGCCCAATTGTACACTAACGTACAATACAACACGTGAAAACATCCCAGAACATGAAGAAAACCAGGTAACATATTGTACCAAATTGATATTCCCACTTTCTCCCCAGGTTCAAAACATGTGTTTATACTTAGTAATTTTACTAAGTATTCTTAGTAAAAGCTGGGCATCTGTGCTATGTAGGTTCCCCTTCCCCTCCCTTACTCAATATGGTCTCTATCTCCCGAAGATTGAGACTATGATAACTATTTTAACTAAGTATAATCAAATTGCACTTAAACAAAACTATTTTCCTATCCCATAGAGTTCTATGAGACTGTTAACGTGGAGCAAATGGAATTTCAATAAATCCTTGCAGAGGTTAAAAAAAAAAAACTATTAAAACCAATGATATTTTTACATGCCTCAAAATATCAAAAATGTTCAAACCCAGGGGCGCCTGGGTGGCTCAGTCAGTTAAGCATCCAACTTCAGCTCAGGTCATGATCTCATGGCTTGTGGGTTCAAGCCCCGCATCAGGCTCTGTGCTTTCAGTACAGAGCCTGTTTTGGATCCTCTGTCTCCCTTTCTCTCTGCCCCTATACCCTGCTCACGTGATTTTTCTCAACAATAACATAAAAAAATAAAAAAAAAAAAGATGGTGTTTCTAGTTCATAGAATCAGACAATAAATAAAAGGATAAACATGACAATTTCAGATTGTGAGAAGTACTTTAAAAGGAGAGTCTTAGACTTTCTAAAGCAATCCCTAACAAAATAACACCTATATTTTTCACAGAGCTAGAACAAACAATTCCAAAATTTGTATGGAACCATAAAAGGCCCGAATAGCCAAAGTAATGCTGAAAAAGAAAAGCAGGGGTGCCTGGGTGGCTCAGTCAGTTAAGCATCCAACTCTTGATTTCAGCTCAGGTCATGATGTCACATTTCATGAGACAGAGCAGAGGAGAGCTGCTTAGGACTCATTCTCATTCTCTCTCTCTCTCTCTCTCTCTCTCTCTCTCTGTCTCTCTGCCCCTCCCCTGCTCACATGCACACTCTCTCAAAAAAAGAAACAAACGTTAAAAAAAAAAAGAAAAGAAAAACAGTGCGGGAGGCGTCACAATTCTGGACTTCAAACTATGTTACAAAGTTGTAATCAAGACAGTATGGTACTGGCACAAAAACAGACACACAGATGAATGGAACAGAATAGAGAACCCAGAAATGGACCCACAACTATATAGTCAACTAATCTCTGACAAAGCCGGAAAGAATATCCAATGGAAAAAAGTCTGTTCAACAAATGGTGTAGGGAAAACTGGGCAGCAACATGCAGAAGGATGAAACTGGACCACTTTCTTACACGATACACAAAAATAAATTCAAAATGGATTAAAGACCTAAATATGAGATAAGAAACCATCAAAATCCTAGAGGAGAAAATAGGCAGCAATCTCTTCGACCTCGGCTGCAGCAAGTTCTTACTAGACATGTCACTGATGGCAAGGGAAACAAAAGTAACAATGAACTATTAGGATTTTATCAAGATAAAATGCTTCTGCACAGTGAAATCAACAAAACTAAAGGGCAACCAGAACAGGGGGAAGATATCTGCAAATGACATATCTGATAAGGTCTGGTATCCAAAATCTATAAAGAACTTATCAAACTCAACACCCAAAATATAAATAATCCAATCAAAAAAACAGGCAGAAGACATGAACACACATTTCTTAAAAGAAAACATACAAATGGCTAACAGATACATGAATAACTGTTCAACCTATAATCAATGAAATACAAATGAAAACCACAGTGAGATACAACCTCAAACATGTCAGAATGGTTAAAAATTAACAACTCAGGAAACAACAAATGTTGGTAAGGATGTGGAGAAAGAGAAACACTTTTGCCCTGTTACTAGGAATGCAAAGTGGTGCAGCCACTCTGGAAAACAGTATGGAGGTTCCTCAAAAAATTAAAAATAGAACTACCCTCCAACCCAGCAAATGCCCTACTAGGTATTTATCCAAAGGATACAAAAATGCTGATTAGAAGGGGCACATGCACCCAAATATTTATAGCAGCACTATCAACAATAGCCAAAGTATGGAAAGAGCCCAAATGTCCATCAAATGATGAATGGATAAAGAAGTTGTATATATACACAATGGAATATTACTCCACCATCAAAAAGAATGAATTCTTCCATTTGCAACAACGTGGATGGAACTAGAGTGTATTATGCTAAATGAAGTAAGTCGGTAAGGAAAGACAAATGCTGTATGATTTCACTCATATGTAAAATTTATGAAACAAAACAGATGAACATAGGGGAAGGGAAGGAAAACCAAAAGTAAAATAAAAACAGAGGGGGAGGCAAACCATAAGAGACTCTTAACTGTGGAGAACAAACTGAGGGCTGCTGGAGGGAGGTGGGTGTAGAGATGGGCTGAATGGGTGACGGACATAAAGAAGGGCACTTGTGGGGCACCCGGGTGGCTCAGTTGGTTGAGCGTCCAACTTTGGCTCAGGTCATGATCTCATAGTTTGTGGGTTAGAGCCTGGAGCCTGCTTTGGATTCTGTGTTTCCCTCTTTCTCTGCCCCTCCCCCTCTCGCTCACGCGCGCGCGCACGCACTCTCTCTCTCTCAAAACTAAATGTAAAAAAAAAAAAATTTTTTTTTTGAAAAGGAAGGGCACCTGTAACAGGCGCTGAGTGTTATATGTAAGTGATGAATCACTAAATTCTACACCTGAAACTAATATTACACTATATGTAAACTAACTTGAATTTAAATAAAATCTTGGAAGGGGGCACCTGGGTGGCTCAGTAGGTTAAGCATCCGCCTCTAGCTCAGTCAAGATCTCAAGGCTTCTGAGTTCAAGCCCCTCGTTCGAACCTGCTTCAGATTCTGTCTCAGTCTCCCTCTGCCTCTCTCCCTCCCGTGCATTGTCTCTCGCTCGCTCGCTCTCTCAAACAAACATTTAAAAAAAATAAAAATAAATAAAATCTTGGAAAAAAAGACTTTCTAAGGGAGTAATATTGGAGCTACAACTTAAAGAATGTACAAGTATAATGGCCAAGGTAAAAGGCTGGGGCATTTTTCTTGACAATGGAGGTATTTGTTTACTTAAATAATATGGCCATGTGGCAATGGTAGAGACAGCAGACAATTTAATAGGCCTAACTTTGAACTACGTGATTCTTTTTTTTATTTAAACTTTTTATGTTTTATTTTTGAGAGGGAGCACGCACAGGAGGGACAGAGAGAGAGAGAGAGGGAGACACAGAATCCGAAGCAGGCTCCAGGCTCCAAGCTGTCAGCCAGAGCCCGACGTGGGGCTCAAACTCACAAGCTGTGAGATCATGACCTGAGCTGAAGTCGGACGCTCTACCGACTGAGCCACCCAGGCGCCCCTAAACTACGTGATTCTTAACTCTTTCTTACCTTAAGAGAATCTTCTCAGATTTTGCACACCAAAATGTTAGACACTTAATTTTTATATTATGCTATTTCATTATGGATAATTAACATTTTTATAGCCCATGATCACACCATGAGATTTGGCTGATCACAAACCATGAGTTCCAAAGGACACTAATTTAGTCACTGCAAGCTAAGTCAAGATAATGTATTGTTATGATATTAAACTGTAGATTATAAATTGTAATATTTACTGATAAGTAAATAGTATGCTCACAACTAGGAGAAAATTAATTTGAGGAGAAAAAAAAACTTTTAAGGAGAGGTATTCCAATAGAAAGCTTCTCAGAATCCCAGGGACTATAAAATTGAGGGTGCAGAAGAAAAGTTAGGTGAAGTGTATGTATCAAAATCTCAGAACAATCATAACCATACGCTTTGATCACTACTCACAGGAGCACCGTGCCTGCCAGCTGCCCCAGGCAATCATCTTGATTAAATATACTCCAGGGACGACTCTGGTCAGATTCCTTTATTTCTCTAGCATTCCCCACTGCCAAGCTTACTACCATCAATGATAGTGATTCAGGGAGTTAGTGAAGATACAAAAACTATTGTACTAAGTACAAAATTCTAGGATACTGTCATTGTTGTAGCTTAATATACTTTAACACGATGATCAAGTTAATGCAGGCTGATACATTTAATTACCAGCCTACTACAATCATCTGTATCAGTTCCTACACAAATGAAATATTTCAGTCATGTGCTTATATTAACCATTAGGTATTCCAGAGACTACAGCAAAACCTCTACTAACCAGAATCTGTAGATTGTAAATGATTCCATGTTATAAATGTCTAGGAAAACTGATGTTTTACATTAAGTCCCAAAACACTTTCGCATATTGAATGGCAAACCAAATTATATACTAAACTCTCCCTTGATTTCACTTCTCAGAGCTACAATGCTGTATATCTCCCCATCACCAAAAGGGTTTATAAGGGATATTCTTTTATGGGAAAAGCAAGGTTTTACTTAGGAAAATGTAGCGAAAAGGCTAAACATAAGGTAAGTTTTTTTGGTGCTAAAACTTACTACCTTTCTTCTTCAACGACCCCCTACCCACATGCTCAATAATATGTAAAATGTTAAGTTTTGTGGTCTTCCGCCCCAATTGCCTGTGCTCACGCCATTCCCCGCCTCCATATCAACTATACGACCACCACATTTCCCTTTTCTTCCATATTTCTGTATCTCTTGAACATTTCAAATGTTACATTAGCAGAATCAAGTGATAAATCACCAAGATTCCTAGAATTTTACAGACCATGGCATTCAGGGGACCTATTTACAAAATTGCCCTGTTTTATACTTATACATGACTATGTTCAGCTTTATGGGAACAAACAAGGTCTCAGACATTTTCATGTAGAAACATCTTAGTTATCTGGAACACAGATGAAAACTAGAACAAATACTATCCCACACTCTGAATTCTCTTGGTTACCCACTGTCTCTCCTAAATCATTATCATTCCCACCCTCCACAGGGATACCACCTTCTAATCTTATTCACCACTATCATCTACTCACTTCCTGACCACCTAGCACCGCTCTTCACATTTGTTGAAGATGTTCGCATGTGGGTCAGATTTCTGTCCTACCGTATGTCCTACCACCATGGGCAACATTTATCTAGAGCTCAAGTCTTGAGATTCCTGAACCTTATCAATTCCAAAGACCTTCACACAGCCTTTGGACTTCATTTATCAACTTTCACAGCCATACACTTTACCAATCTGACTCCATCTTCCAGTATTTACAGCTTTTTTGTGTCAGCTCAACTTCATACACACAGCCTAGCACTTACTCCTTACAGTTTACTTGTCCCTTTGTCATGTCCTTTCCTGAGTAAGCATATACATGAATGTTCCTCTAAACCACTTCCTCACAAACACATTTTGCCCCTGGGTTCTTCCATAGGACTTGTAATATAAAAGTCTAAGCCTAAAATAATCCCACACACTATCTTCTCTTAAACAACCAAGCAATTCTGTGGTGTTGGGAAAAGAATCACAGAGACATGAAAGTTTGTACTACTCTAAATTTTGATTTCTAATTTCAGGTGGAATCTTAATCCCACTAAAGCAATCTTTTTATTTGTCTATGATAGATTCCCTCTCCCATTCCCTTCAACAACTATTCCAAATTCTCACTCTTCTTAAGATCCTTTCCTATAGCCAACCTCCACCCTCCCTGAAGTTCATTTAAAAAAAAAAAAAAAAAAAAAAAGAGGTCAATTAGTATGAACTATCTGCTCAACTTTTTGCCTCTTCCTCACTTATTCTCTGTCCTTCAAATGTTATCACAGTAAATAAGATATCCTTCCTCTTGCTCCTGTTCCATCCCCCCATGTCAATATTGCATTCTCCACTCTTCCCCCAAGCCTACAAACCACTCAAGTGTCCCCATCACTTAAAACAACACTTAAAACTCCCTATCCTTCTTAAGTACCATACTCCTTGTTTTCCTTCCTAGAAAAGCAGCTTTTATTTTCTCATTCCCTCCCCTAGTTTAAAATTTTTATTTTACTTCTAATTCTCTGCCGAAACTATGTTTTCAAATCACTAGGAAATATTTTATGATGTTCTAAAATGATTACTGATGCTTTTAATGTTTCTTGAAGTTACTATCTTTAATAGACACCAACTAAATTATTTACAGATGAAATGATACAATGTCAAGGATTTGCCTCAAATGAATAAAGAATCAAAAGTTTACACATGAAACAATACTGAGTTTATTAATGTTGAAGCTGGGTAATAGCTACCAAGTGATTCACTATACAATTCATCTACTTTTGCAAATGCTTGAAATTACCCTTAATAAAAAGCTCATAATAAAAAAAAGTACCCACATCATAGTATCCCTTTCAACTAGACCATGGTTTGTTTTTTTTTTAACTTGTAAGATATTTTTATTGAACTATAATTGATATACAATGTTATATTAGTTTCAAGTGTGCAGCATATTGACTCACCAATTTTATACATTATTCAATGCTCACTACAATAAGTGCAGTCACCATAAAATGTTATTACAATATTGACTTTTCATCTCCGTAACTCATATATTTTATAACTGGAATTTTATGCCTCTTAATCCCCTTTACCTATTTCACTCATTTCCCCACCCACCTCCCTTCTAGCAACCGTAAGTTCTCTATATTTAAGAGTCTGTTTGTTCATAGACCATGGTTTTCAACCACCACTGAAGTCACTAAGTCACCTAGGTTGGGAGACATGCCCCTCTTCCAACCTCCCAAAACATTCCCCAACTCCTGCCCTGCCAACATTAAACTGTTTAACCTATGGGATATGGACATGATGAATCCTTTAAGTATGTTAGGCAGTTAAAAAGGCTGTAAATGCAGGGGGCCTGGCTGGCTCAGTTGGTGGAGCATACCACTCTTATTCTTGGGGTAATGAGTTTGAGCCCCACACTGGATGCAGATATTACTTACAAAAAAAAAATGGGGGGGATGTTAATGCTAATTTTTAAAAGTATCTAAATGACCACAAAATATTTCAGATCTGATTTTACCATTGCCTCATATACACATTTTGTTAGCTGCAAAATTAAGACTTTTAACATGACATGCCATAAATTGAGCTGTTCTTCTCAAGAATACACCACCTCCCTTTCAAAAAAATAATAATTTAATAAATTAAATTTTAAAATTATGTCTTCCCTGGGTGCCTGGGTGGCTCACTCGGTTAAGCGTCGGACTCCTGATTTTGGCTCAGGTCATGATCTCACAGTTCATGGATTTGAGTCCCGCATGGGGCTCCATGCTGACAGTATGGAGGCTGCATGGAATTCTCTCTCTGCCCTTCCTGGCCACATGCACACATGTGCACCCTCTCAAAATAAACAAACTTTAAAAAAATAAAATAAATTATATTTTTCCTTATAATTATTCATCTCATCATCTTGTCACACAAGCTGAAAATTCAGAAACCCTGAGATCAGGGTGAACTCCCGTGAATCTTGCCCATTTTACCAGTAAAATGTATCTTAAATCTATCCCTTCGTCTCTAATCCTATTCACACTGCGTTAATAAAGGCTCCCAGTGTCCCCATGAATATTTCAATAGTCTCCTAACTCTTGTTTCCCACAATTCAATCCTCCATCCTATACCCAGACTGGATTATTTGAAATACTAATTTAATCACACCAGATTCCTGTTTAAAAACATTCCAAATATCTATCATTTGTAGAATAAAATTCAAGTTCCTAAACACAGCAAGCAAAAATCTTAAGACTATGGCTCTTCCTAGCCTTAATTCCAACATTTCAAATTAACATTTTAATTTATGTCTCCGGTAATACCCAACTACTTGTAGTTCACTGTAAGCACCTGTTTCACACCTTCATGCCTTTGCTCATATTATTTTGTACCTGAAACATTCTATTCAACATTGTTTGTTAAATTGAAAGAGTCCAGTTAGAATTAATAAGGACTTCAGTAAGACAGCTAATATAGAAAAATGCATAAATTTCTATAGAAAGAAAATAAAAATAATAGAAAATAAAGATTCCAAAGTTCATAACAACACAAAACTTAAAAGTTATGTACAAACTAAACAAAACACACATAGGATAAATATGGAAAAAAAAGTCGGCTCTTTTGTAGTTCATTTTTAAAAGACCTTACTAATAGGGCACCTGGTTAAGCATCTGACTTCAGCTCGGGTTATGATCTCACCGTTTGTGGGCTCGAGCCCCACATTGGGCTCTGTGCTGACAGCTCAGAGCCTGGAGCCTGCTTTGGATTCTGTGTCTCCCTCTCTCTCCACCTCTTCCCTGCTCACACTCTCATTCTCTCTCAAAAAAATAACCATTAAAAAAAAAAGGACGTGACTAATGATTATCTCTGAATAGTAAAATTGGACATTTATTCCTTGCTTTTGCTTCTCTGTACTTACTGTAAATAAATATTACATGTAATAAGAATAAAATGTAAGATTTTTAAAAAAGATCTATCAAGACCTGAATGTAACTTGTTAGGAATACATTACTATATTACGTATACATACACTTACATATACACACCTCCCAGAGCCTAGCCAAATTGTGAAAGGCCTTCACTGGCAGTTCAGGAAACTTAAGACTTTTGTCCAATGAAGCTATATTTTATAAATATTAATTTCACGCAGGATATAGGAAAGACCAGAGGGATTAAAGCCTAGATACAAGAAAACCAATTATAAGGTAATTATAGTACTGGCAGGAGATGTGAAGAAACTCAACCATGGTGCTAGCAGCAGACAGAGAGAGACGTTCAAGAAACCATATGAAGGCCAAACTGGTAACTCTTAGCAGTAAACTGGATGAGATGGATCATAAAGTGCCACTGAAAGCAATTCATTTCAAATTTTACACATTAGAGAATGGTGGATGAACACAAAAGACAAATAAAGGAAGCTGAATAAAGAATTGAGGAAGGAAGCACTCTCCCAGGAGAAACAGTAAAGGTAATAGGCTCAGTTTTAGAAGTGAAAGTTAATAGTGGATCATTCAGTCAGAAATGTAAAAACAAAAATAATCTGGGTAGGAAGTCTAGATCCCTGTACACTTATCAAGCCTGAACTTCAGTGCCATATCACCAATGGCCCCTAAGGTACCTCCATAAAATCCTGAGCTCTCTGTAAACCAATGGGCAGAGTGCAAGGGAACAAAGTGGATAAACAAGGTTATATTATCAATCTACCACTTCAGGAAAAAAAGTAAAACCTGAAGTGAGGTGGGTGATTTAGAACAAAGGGAAAAAAATTGGTAAGCATAGCCTTGTTTAACCAGGAAAATGTTACTGATAGAAGAAAGTTTTAAGAAATTAAGAATCTTCTTGTGCCTAAAAGCAATAAAAGATCTTACCAAGGATAAGATTAGACTTCATTAAAAATTATATTTCTGCACATAAAAACAAATAAGCAAGCTAAGGAAACAACCAACCACAAAAAACAGCCAATGTGCTAACATTTCAGTAAGTCTTAATTTATAAAAACACAGAAACAAACTAAAAAACTGATTCAAGACAAAAATACAGAGGAAACATGACCAAAGCACTTGTAGAAATATTCTTAATATCACTAGTGCAATACAAAATATCATTTCATTATTGCTTTATTGTTATATCTTTGTTCAATAGTGAAGTTAAGCATTCTTTCCTCAAGAACACATCTTTGGTGGTAATAATAATGGCAAGGTAAAATGAGATTGATACCCTTACATTTTTGGTGTTACTTGATGTTAAGAAATTTTAAACTCTTTCCATAAAGCTGGGAACACGACAAGTATACCCACTATCACTGCTACCATTTAATAGCAAAGGTCTTTGACAGTACTATAAGAGAAAGCGAGATGGAGGGGACACCTAGGTGGCTCAGTCAGTTATGCGTCCCACTCTTGACTTTGGCAGAAGTCATGATCTCAAGGTTCCTGGGATCAAGCCCCGAGACGGACTCTGCACAGACTGTGCCAAATTGCTCTCTCTCCCCCTCTCTCTGCCCCTCCTCCACTCACGTGTGTGCTCACTCTCTCAAAATAAAGATTAAAAAAAAAAAAAAAAGGCGATGGGGCGCCTGGGTGGCTCAGTTGGTTAAGAATCTGACTGCAGCTCAGGTCATAGTTTCATGGTTCGTGAGTTTGAGCCCCACACTCGGTTCTGTGCTGACAGCTTGAGTTGGCTTCAGATTCTGAACCTAGAGTTGGCTTCAGATTCTGTGTCTCCCTCTCTCTCTGCCCCTCCCCTGCTCACGCTCCCTCTCTCAAAAATAAATAAACATTATGGCACAAAAACAGACACTCAGATCAATGGAACAGAAGAGAGAACCTAGAAATGGACCCACAAACATATGGCCAACTAATCTTTGACAAAGCAGGAAAGAATACCCAATGGAATAAAGACAGTCTCTTCAGCAAATGATGCTGGGAAAACTGGACACTGACATGCAGAAGAATGAACCTGGACCACTTTTTTTACACCATGCACAAAAATAAACTCAAAATGGATGAAAGACCTAAATGTTAAGACAGGAAGCCATCAAAATCCTCAAGGAGAAAGCAGGCAAAAACCTCTTTGATCTTGGCCACAGCAACTTCTTACTCAACACGTCTCCAGAGGCAAGGGAAACAAAAGCAAAAATGAACTATTGGGACCTCATCAAAATAAAAACCTTCTGCACAGCGAAGGAAACAATCAGCAAAACTAAAAGGCAACCAACGGAATGGGAGAAGATATTTGCAAATGACATATCAGATCCAAAATCTATAAAGAATTTATCAAACTCAACAACCCAAAAAACAAATAATCCAGTGAAGAAATGGGCAAAAGACATGAATAGACACTTCTCCAAAGAAGACATCCAGATGGCCAACCGACACATGAAAAAATTCTCAACATCACTCATCATCAGGGAAATACAAATCAAAACCACAATGAGATACCACCTCACACCTGTCAGAATGGCTAACATTAACAACTCAGGCAACAACAGATGTTGGCGAGGATGTGGAGAAAGGGGATCTCTTTTGCACTGCTGGTGGGAATGCAAGCTGGTGCAGCCACTCTGGAAAACAGTATGGAGGTTCCTCAAAAAACTAAAAATAGAACTACCTTACAACCCAGCAACTGCACTACTAGGCATTTATGCAAGGGATACAGGTATGCTGTTTCAAAGGGACACATGCACCCCAATGTTTATAGCAGCATTATCGACAATAGCCAAAGTATGGAAAGACCCCAAATGTCCATCGACGGATGAATGGATAAAGAAGATATGGTACTTATGTACATATATAATGGAGTATTACTCGGCAATCAAAAAGAATGAAATCTTGCCATTCCCAACTACATGGATGGAACTAGAGGGTATTATGCTAAGTGAAATCAGTCAGTCGGAAAAAGATAAATATCATATGACTTCACTCATATGAGGACTTTAAGACACAGAACACAGGAACACAAGGGAAGGGAAGCAAAAATAATATAAAAACAGGGAGGGGGACAAAACATAAGAGACTCTTAAATATGGAGAACAAACAGAGGGTTACTGGAGGGGTTGTAGGAGGGGGAGGATGGGCTAAACAGGTAAGGGGCATTAAGGAATCTACTCCTGAAATCATTGCTGCACTATATGCTAACTAATTTGGATGTAAATTTAAAAAAAAAAAAAAAAAAAGAAATTAAAAAAATCTAAAGAATGAAAAGTAGAAACATTTGTTAGAAACTAAATTCCATCTTTTTATTAGTGTATTTTAAAATATATATTCTATTGCATATATTAAATAAATTATATTAACAATGTTATATTAACTATATTAAACTAAATACATTATATTAAATATAGTGAATACATATAATGTAATAATATGGAATAAAATATTGAAATACAATACATAATGAAAAAGAAAAATAAACAAACATTAAAACAAAAAGATGAAGGAGAGAAAGGAAAGAAAAACGAGAAATTAGGAGAGCAGAGCATCTACATAGAAAACTTATCCCAATCTACAGATGAGAAAAAATTCAGCTGGATTGCCAGATACAAGGTAACAGAAAAATCTGTAACATTTCCCTCAAAAAGCAATAGCCAATTAGAAAATAAAAATAAACACCATTCACAACATCATATCTAAACAGAGTTTCTTAACCTCAGCATTATTACATACTGAGCTGATAACTGGGGTCTAGCCTGTGCTCTATAGGATGTTTAGCAGTATCCCTGGCTTCTACCCAATAGATGCAGTAGCATCTCCCAAGCTGTGACAACCAAAAATATCTCCAGATAATATAAAATCTAAAATATCAAATTCTGTGCCCCCACAAACAAAATTAAGAGCTAGTGATCAAGAACAATAAGTACCATGGGGGCATATGGATGGCTCAGTCAGTTAAGCATCGGATTCTTGATTTTTGGCTCAGTTCATGATCTCACGGTTGATAGGATCAAGCCCGGCATCAGCACAGAGCCTCCTTGGGATTCTCTGTCTCCCTCCCTTTGTGCCCCTACCATGTGCCACGTGCATACTAGCTCTCTCAAAATAAATTAAAACTTAAAAGAAAAAAAAAAAAAAAGAATAAGTATCATGAAGAAACAAAAGACAATCTAATTTCATTAAAATACATAGAAAGTTTTGATCACTGGAGAGCTATTCCATGCACTTGGATAGGGCAAATTATGATGTGATTTCTCCCTCAAATGTATCAATTCAATGCAATTCCATTCTAAATCTCAGCTGGATTTTTTAAACTTTGGTAGCATTTACTGTGTGCCCAGCCACTATTCTAACATTATACATGTATTCACAAAGGCATAAAACTTCCCTAAGTTCATTTTACAAATCACAAAACTGAAGCAACCCTATACAAAGTGCAGGGTCACCCAATTACTAAACAACAGAGCCAGGATTCAACTCCAAACTGACTGGATCCAGAGTATATGCTCTTAACCACTTCACTATTCTACTTGGCAAAAACACTGCAATGATACCAACCTGGAAAGACTGAAGAGAAGTTACTAGAAAACAATTACACTTCTGCAACCTGGAGGTAAGTAGCTAGATTAAAAAAATTATGCCTACCTTTCCTACTAATTTTGATAGGACTCACCACACTGGTATTGGGATTTATCTACAGTAGAAATATAGGAATCCTCATATACCCCTACTGCAAGTAAAGACTGGTACAATTACTCAGAGGAGAAATCTGGCAGTATTTAGTGAAACTGGGTATGTATACATCTAATCCAGTTGAATAATACATATCCATAAGGGGATTATGTATAAAGATGCTCTTTTTTAGAAATGTCTGCAATAGCAGAGAGCTGGAGGAATCACAGTGTTCATCACCACACTGGGGTAATGGAAACATGGCAGATGCACACTATGGAATACTAATGCACACTATGGAAGCCATTAGAGTCAATGAAACAAGACAGGCAAAGTGCAACATGAATAGTACTTTAAAACACAATGCTGCGTGGGGTGGGGGGAGAGTAAATAATAAAAGGATGCCAATTCTACTCTATGTTTGAAATTGAAAAAGCCCACACAACATGTTTTATAAGAATGTGTACCAATAAACGTATGTATGTATGTATGTATGTATACAGAACACACATATATATGTACATTATATATATATATACATACACACACACACACACACACACACACACATCTCAAGCATATTAAATGAATGCCTATGAGAGGAGAAGAAAAAGAGCGGATAATGCAGATAAAAGGAAATAAAATGAAATCAACCCCTTGAACTAGTCAAGAATTACCATGTGTTATGAACAGAGAACAAAATTGATTCAACCCTCTGCAATTGAGGTCCACCAAGTACATTTTTTAAATTTCCAAATCAAAAATATTAAAAGTTCTTCTAAAAAGCAACTGATACATATTGAAACGTTTGTAATTCAATAATCTTTGATTCTGTGATTCCTATTCTATCATTCTATGCTAAAATAAAAAGAAAAGTAAACATATTTACTTGGAGAAAAGGGGTTTATCTGTTATGAACTAGCAAAACAAAACAAAACACCTGGAAGAACCTAAGCGCTACAAATGGAGAGCATTTACTTGTGAAATATTTTTATGTATCATTAAAAATATTTCTAGAAAGTTAAACATGAAGTGTTTATGATATATTACAGAAGGAAAATACACAAAGGATGGTCTCCACTATATGTTTTATATACATTTGTGCACAGAAAGACTGAAAAGGAAATGCACTAAAATGTTGACAGTGGCTACCTATGAGTTACAGATTTATACGTGACTTCATTTACTTTTCCTTATATTTCCTGATAAAATATAAATCCTATCAATAATTATATTAGGTAACAGCATAATCCACTACTACCAGAAGTGCTAAGGCAGACCTGGACCTATAGTCACCAGGCATTTAAAAACAAAATGATTTTTGGGTGCCTGGGTGGCTCAGTCGGTTAAGCATCTGACTTCGGCTCAGGTCATGATCTCAGGGTTCATGAGTTCGAGTGCCGCGTCAGGCTCTGCGCTCACAATTCAGAGCCTGGAGCCTGCTTCGGATTCTGTATCTCCCTCTCTCTCTGCCCCTCCCCCACTCATGCTCTGTCTCTCTCCGTCTCTCAAAAATAAATAAATGTTAAAAAAAATTTTTTTTAATTATTTTTTAAAATATTTCCAGAGGTCATAGTGATGATGAACTTACAGATTTTGGGGTTTAAGTGTTTACTGAACCTCTAAAGTGTTTTATCAAAACTCTATACTCATATGTAGTCTATTATGAAAAGTGTTTCTTTAATATCCCAAAGTATTTCCTTAATAAAGGAAATAATAAACTAAAGGTAATTTAGGGTCTGAATAAGTGCTGATTAATTTTTTAATCACCAGGTTTTTTTGCTAGCAAAATTAGAAAATCTAATCTAATCCATACCAACAGTTATAATTTATTTAATGTATCAATGTCAACACTACCACCATAATCAATTTTTAAAAACCCTAATATAAAATAGAAACAGCAGATACTTAAAATAAGCTACATGTCCTAGTCCTATTTCCTATACTTGCTGAACTAGCCAGTTGACATGGGTTTTACAAAGTAAAAGTACTCTAAAATGATGTTAACTTAGTATTTTAATGCATTTAATCTAAATTTTAAATTACACAATGTAGTTTAATTACACTTGATATTATGTAACTGCCAAAATTGGTAAAACTGTCTTCATTCTAGCACCATAGTTACAAAGGAGGTGGGTGGTAGGTAGATGCTGATGAAAACTCCATCATTTAACAAGACAGGTATTACTGTGTCATTTGCGTGACTCTATTAATTTTACTATGGCAGTTCTCAATTAGACTTCTTTCTACTTACTTTATAGGCCTCAAAACCCCAAAGTACATACCACCACTTGCCTTTTCACACCATTCACATACCCCTAAGAGAGGCAGGTTCATAAGACTACCTTAAGAATTCAAGTCAGATCAGACTCTAACTCATATGACCAGAGTAAATTTAGACATGATTCCTGATACTACCATTCTTTCTGACCCAGAACAATTAACAACCTTCTCATGACTCAAGCTAATTAACGCCTCTGAGGTAGGTGCTACAAAGGGTAGAATACAAAATGTAACTGATAGCTGTGAAGAGTGTTTCTTTAAACAATAGTAAAATGAAAAAAGGTGACAGGAGAAGCTTTCAACATTCTTCAAAGGGTTTGGAAAATTGTTTTTTTCCAAAAATTCGTCCTGTCTCACCTTCGTTATTCATAAAACTACTTCCAGTACAATTATATAACAGTAATACAAGTGTTAAATTTTCATGCGCTGTTCAGTTAAACTTCAAGAGGTTTAAGAGGATTCCTTCAAAACCCTCTTTCATTTGCTCAATTCTCTTCTCAAGCATATTAGACTCCATTAACAGCCAATCATGTAAGCTGAGCTGCAAGTGACCCGAGAGTTGCCATAGCAACAGCTGCTTTCCGAAATACGTGTCATGCATTTTAAAAGCTCTCACAGAGAGGATACCACATCTATCAATTAACAACTAAAGCTCAACATAGCATATTACCCAAATGAAACAAAAAACTCAACTACCTTAACAGAGCAACTACTTCATTGCAAAAGGGATACTTGATATTCTTGAACCAAATGCTACTGTAGTTATAAATTTCAAAATCAAGCCTATAATTAATAACACAGAACGAATGAATACCATGTTTAGTAATGTACAAAACTGATAAAGAATGATCAGAACTACATTCAGCAATGGATCATCAAGAGTAACAAATGAACGAACATGTGCTCTAATAAACTGCCAAATTTTCATGCAATTTTACTAATGAAAGTGTTGGCCTTAAATGTGGTAGACCAAAACGTTTTTCAACATCCATATGGCGTGTGTGTGCATGCATGTATGTCACATGCATGTATTAGATGCAAAAGAAATATCTACCGTTTTCCAGAAAAATCATTCTTTTAGCAATCTTCTTCAGAGTATCCCGGGGAAATTCCCTCTCATAAAGAGATGGCACAGTTAGCCAGAGTTAACCAGCAAAGTCATTTAAACAGTGTGCAATTCTGTAATAAAAAAACCTTCCAAAAAAACTTGTCTCTGCAAAGTAACTTCAAAATTGATACTAAATGAACGCCCATAATTAAAGGGAAAAATAGTAAACAAAACTTAGATTTATTGAGAAATCTATTTCCAAAACTATACTCAAACATCTAATTTATGTAAGTAAACAGAATAATAAAAAGTATTACTCAAAGTGTTATGTAATTAGGAAAAAAATTGCTACGAATAGGATTATTAGATAAAACATACCGGAATGTCTAATAACTTCACTCTAATACTCAAAAACTGGAGAGGAAATATTCTGAGTAATAAACTCTACAAAGAAACTATAAACTATAAAATGATATAAGGTTCTGTTTCTTACATATTTTAAACTTTAAATTTTGTACAATTTCAAAGGAAGGATTTTAAAAACTGAGTACTAACTGGCTAGCTGTTGAAAGAAATAGCAACAAGTTACCTTAGCAATGACGAGGTGTGGCTCCTAAGACCCTCCAGGAACAACCTTAGGCCCAATGACTGAAGTACTGCTGTTTTAATGTAGTATTTACTAACCTAGATAATTCCTTTGTCCTAAATGCTATTCCATCTTTAAAGAATGGAAACAGTACATTTCTCTTTTCAATATAAAAATCTCACCCTTTATTTCAACCCTGCATTCCTAATGCTTACACAAACTCTGAACAAGAGACCAAACCCTAAATTCAAAATCCTAGGAAAATATTAACACTACTAACAACTAAGTACATCTAAGCAATTTTGTATGTGTTAATTCATGGGATATTCACAATATCCCTTATTATCTCCACTTTACAGATAGTCAAACTGAGGCACAGAAAACTTAAGTAACTTACCCAAGGACATATAGCTAGTATGTTGTAGGATCAATATTCTAACCCACTCTGTTTCTATATCCCTTACCTTTATTATCCATGTAGCCCATGTAAGTGAATATGGTTGGCAATCTCCAACCCTTCATCCTAACAAACTGATGTTTCTCTAGTCACATTTCACCTTTCTTTCCTTGATTCAGCTCATTCTTAGTTATGCCAATATCCCACCTAAAAATTCCAGCAAAACAAAAATGAATTAGGCTTTTTTTAATGAAAATGAAGTAGGCTGAAAACAAAGGAACAACTGGCTCAACTATGAAGCCTAGATAAAAGGCATTCAAGAAGATAAAATATATGTTATTTTCTTTTTAAGAAAGAGAATATATATGTGTGGATGAGTATGGTTATGATGATGATATAAACAAATAACATTAAATTCTTACTACATGACACACACTGTCCTAAGAGCTTTGTTCACATGCCTTAACATTTAATTCTCACAACAATTCTATGAAGTAGATACTGTTATCCTTGCTTTAGAGTAAGAAAACAGGTACAGCAAATTAGGTAATTTGCCTAAAGGCAAAGAGCTAATAAGTGGCAAAACTGGAATTCAAAAACCTCTGACACTTCATCAGAAACAGCCTCACTTAACCATGACCCAACAAATTATTACTAATGAAAAGGGGAATTAAAGATTTTACAGGTCACACAAGTATATATGTCACATGGGTAGTCAACATATTAAAATCATTCCTAAAAATAATCATGGCTATGCATTCAGTTTAGCAATAATGAGCTTTCAGAAAAACTGGATAACACCAAAATATAGAACACATGCAAACTGTTAAATAAACTACAGGACTTCCAATTCAAGATGGCAGACTGAGCTGAGCACACAAAATGTGTCTTTTCTCCCACTCCTGGTTTTCAGATAGACAGGAAGTTGTTTTGTTCTATTTTTAAACAAACTCAAAGAAAATAAATCAAATTATAAATGTATGGGAGAAAAAGCATTCTGTCAACAGGTCAAAAATTCTGGGTAACACCTTGAAAATACAGAACAAATGAGATCAGATTAAGAAAAAGTGAGCAGGGCACCTGGGTGGCTCAGTCAGTTAAGCAGCCCACTCTTGATTTTGGCTCAGGTCATGATCTCAGGGTTTACGAATTGGAGCCCCACATAGGGTTCTATGCTGACAGTGCCAAGCCTGCTTGGGACTCTCTCTCTCTGCCCCTCCCCCCCGCTAGCACTCTCTCTCAGAAAGAGAAAGAAAGAGTGGAAGAGTGGAAGAAAAGGAGGGGATGGTGGGGAGGGGCGGGGAGAGGAGAGGAGAGGTTAAAATATAACCAGCAAGAGGTAGGGGTGGGATTTCATCAAGGATATAACTAAATAAATTAGTAATTAAAGAACTGCATTCCAAATGATTTAGTCAACTTGGCCTCTCCTCTCCCTGCTTAAAGAGAAAGAGCTGAGAGCAACAGCTATCAGCCTCAGGATTAAGTCCAAGTAAAGTGTTCTTCAAACTACAGGTGCAAAATAATTTTGGTGGGTTACAAGTAGCAATTTTTAATGATCTAAAATAGAACAGAAAATACAGGCGTGCCCGGGGTGGCTCAGTCGGTTGGGCAGCCAGCCTCAGCTCAGGTCATGATCTAGAGGTTCCAGTTCGGAGCCCGGAGCCTGGAGCCTGCTTAGGATTCTGTGTCTCCCTCCTTCTCTGCCCCTCCCGCATGCGCGCGCGCGCTCTCTCTCAAAAAAATAAACATTAAAAAAAAGTGTTTTAAATGTGAGAAAATACAGAAAATACAATGTGAGGTATGTACAGTTTCATAAAACTTTTGCTCAGTTATGTATTTATAAATTTGTAAATACATGTGTATACTGTTACAGTATAAAACATTTTATACTATGGATCACAAAAAAAGAAAACTAATTCTTTAAATACAGTGTGCACTTCAGTGGAGGGCTCCTAGGGTGGATGTTGAGGCCTGAAAGAAAAGCAGAGCAGCACTTGAGCCACTAAAGCACTCCATTCTCCCAAATAAGCTATGATTAGTTTGACAATTGTAGGTACATAACAGTCTGCCTCCTCCTCAATCATGTAAGTACCATTTTTCCACATTTCTTTCCATTATTGACCTTCAAGGAGTTTTTTTTTTTTAGATATTTACCCCCAACCATACCCTCCAAGAAATTTTAGTACCACAGATGTACTGCATGTTTGTATACTGTATGTGTATCTGTGGCTTATCCATAAAAAATTTTTTTTACTCTCCCAATTGATATGATATCCCTTTGAGAATGCATGTCTTAGAATAAATAAAGAAGCCTACTACATGCCACAGTCTATAGACAAACACATGAATGAAAAAACCTGCAGCAGAGAAACTCGCTCCAGTTACGCTAAACTGACCAACTTAACCTTTCTTTCATGAGTATGCACAGACAACCAAGATTTAGCAAATCTGAGGAAAAAAAGATGGAAAACCTACAAAAGTAACCAGAGAGGGTAAGCCCAGAAGGTAAAGCTGCAAAATACACAAAGATTTATTCCCAGGCCTTGAAATCTAGTGGTGTTTCCTAGCTGGCTTTTGAAATTACTAAAGACTTGACTCCTATTTTCTGTTTTCTCCCTTTTTGAACTAAACTGTCTATAACTGTCATCCTAAAGCTGTACCACCATTGTATTTTTGGATGAAATTATTTGTTTCTTTAGTTTCACAGGTAGGTCCACAAAGTTTCCTTCATATCTGATTTAGATGCAAGATTTGGGACTTAGGAGCTGATGAGATTTAGCTGACATTTTAAACTTTGAATTGATACTGTAATAGGATGAGACCCTTGGGGACCGTGGGATGAGGTGAATGTGTTTTTTATGAGATGGATATGGATCACAGAGGCCTAAAGGAGCATCACGGTTAGGCAACATTCTGGCCCCACCATTATCTTTACTCTCTGCTGTTACTCCTGTGTATGTCTCACTACACAGCAAAAGAGTTAGGAACTTAAAAATAGGGAGATTATCAGAGATTACACAAGTAAACCTAAATGTACTCACATGAGCCCTTTTTTAAAAGTAAAAGAGGAAGGCAGAAGATCAAAGATCAGCAGAAGCAGCAGGAGAAATTTGAAGCTCAAGAGGAATTCAATCCTGCATTGTTGCTTCTCAGCTGAAGGGGACCATAAACCAAGGAATGTGAGTGGACTCTAGAAGCTGAGAATGACTCCCCTCCTCATGTCAACAGTCAAAAAAGAAACAGGAGTTCAGCCCTACAACTTCTTAGACATCAATTCTGCCAACAATCTAAATGATCAAGAAACAGTTTCTCTCCAAAAGATTCCAAAAAGGAACCACTCCTACCAACAGATTTGGCCCTTGTGTGAGACTTTACAGATACTCAACCTGACCCACTGAATTTCTCAAATATGAATACTATGAGTTGTTACATTGTTGTAATTTGTTACAATGGCAATAGAAAACTAATATAAGAACTGTTATGCCAATTTTGCAATTCAGAGAGCTTAACTTGTTCAAGATCACACAACCAGTAACTGCTGAAGCTGGGATTCAACCCCAAGTAGTATGGCTCATGTTCTTAACCATTAAAGAAGACAACATGAACAAAAGGAACAGACATAGTTGATCATCTAGAATAAAATTTGAAGATTTTCCTTGACAGAGCTAATGGAATTACATTCCTCCCTTATATTTCAATCAAATCAGCTGGTTCAGGACTAAATTATATTTAACTAATTATAATATGGTAAATGCTATTACTGATCTTCAATCTTTAAGATCAATTTATAGTCAAAGCAAAGTCCAAATTATAGATACAGTTAAGTGAAAACAAAGCCTTGACAAGGTAAAAATAACATCACTAGTTAAAAATTAAAAGATGGGGAGGAAAGTAAAAGAAATTTTAAATACACTAATTCCCTTATATTTCAGAAGAGTAAGATAATAGTACCTAAAGTTGATAAATCAGGAAATCATTATATTAGTGAGAATATGACATAGGTATAAAAATAAGGATTGCAGGGGGAGGCGCCTGGGTGGCTCAGTCAGTTAAGCATCAGACTTTGGCTCAGGTCATGATCTCACGGTTCTGGAGTTCAAGCCAGCTGTGCTGACAGCTCATTGCCTGGAGCCTGTTTTGGAGTCTGTCTCCCTCTCTCTCTGTCCCTCCTGCCACCTCCCAAAAATAAATAAACAGAAAAAAAAAATTTTAATGAGGGTTGGGAGGAGGGAGGGTATTTTAATTTTAATTTTGAACATTTCTCTGCTTTTTTAAAACCATGAACACTATTACCTACAACTCTTAAAAATACTTATTTAAGGGGCACCTGGGAGTCCCACATTGGGTAAGCATGAACCCTGCTTCTCTCTCTCTCTCTCTGTCTCTGCCCCATATGGGATTCTCTCTCTCTCTTCCTCTCTCTTTCTGCCTTTTGCTCACTTGCACCCTCTCTCTCAAATATATGTATACCTGTACATATATACGTATATTTATTAAAAAAAAAAAAAACACACACACACCTGAATGCGTGTCATATTAAGTTGTCTGGTGAGATGAACCAAGATGGAGTTAGAAATTAAGAAATTCATTGGTAGAAATGCCTACGAAGAATGAAAGGGAGAAGGAAAAGTTGAGCAAGCAGAGAAAGCCTTCTGGCTGTGATGCAGGTCTGATGACTATGTTAAGTCTCAGGTCCCTGCAGCTCCTCTGCCAGCCCAATAAGCAACTCAGATGCAAAGACTGACCATAAAGTCCCAAGTTCAGATGAAATGGCTACACCCTCAGTTTGTTATGCTCAGTTACTGGCAAGGAGCTGCCCAGGTAGAATGTGGCCATGGCTCACTGCCGCAACAAATCCCAAAAGTCTCTGTAGCTGGAGTCTGTCAGCTAACAACATTACTCCAGGCAGGTTTCTTTCAAGAACACAGCTAAGCAGAACACCTACAAGACCATCACAGATGCCATATAAGGAAATACTCTGCAGCCATTAAAAATATTTAGCAAGGCGCACATGGGTGGCTCAGCTCAGTTGGTTAAGCGACCAACACTTGATTTCAGCTGAGGTCATGATCTTACGGTTCCTGAGTTTGAACCCGTCGGACTCGAGTGGACATCGTGGAGTCTGATGGGGATTCTTTCCCTCTCCCCCTCTCTCTCTGCCCCTCCCTCATTTGCGTGCATGTGTGCATTGCACATGCACTCTCTCTAAATAAATAAATAAACAAAAAATATTTAGTAGAGATTTTCAACTATGCATCCTATACGAAGGCATAGAGTTCTTCAAAGGTACCTCTAAGACAGACTGTCTGGGCTAGTGAAGAAAGCCAAACACTGAAGCTTTGAATTTCCATCCTACCTTCAACCAGAGCAACTCCACATTTATCTGTTTTATTTACCATATTTCTCCCTAAGATGTGTTTGAACTAAGAACGGCAATGCTAAAAGGAATCCAAAAATCATCTGTCACAAAAAGTAACTTTTAAATGAAAAAAGTAATAAACATATTTAGAATTAACTTTTGTGTTTGTGTATAAGCCTGATCCTGCAACACATATAAAGATTGGAAGGATAAACATCAAAATGTTTTAACAGTGGTTGGTAAGAGTAAAACTTTTTTTCTTTTTGCTACTTATATTTTCTAGACTGTTTACAATTCATATTATGAGATTTTGGTAAATAGGAAAAATAAATTCTTTCAAAATTTTATATTAATTAAAAGGTCCTGAACTAACAAACTGATTCTTCTCAAAACTTCAGAGCCATATTACTACATAAAATTATTTAGTTTCTTATTAACAAGAAAAAAATCATTTAAATTCTAACATCTGCTACAAATAACACTCTCTCTGTTAAAACATAATATATGCCTTTAATTATTCCAGATAAGATCTTTACATCTGACTAGTGGAATCATGGCACTTAGCACAAAAGTAGCTAAAACATATATAATTTTCAGGAAACTTTCAATGATCTCTCTATATAAACGTCAGCAATTATTTACAGTCAAGTTATTCAGTAATCACTTCAATTTTATAGAATCATTCAAAATAACCAGCAACATCTGTGGCTAAAAGCACATAATTACACATTATCTCTTGGTTTTCTGAACCCTGTAGCCAAGAAAACCCCTAGTACTACCATTTAATAAATGCACAATTTGATGTATGAGGTCAAGGTCACCAAGCAAATAAGCGGCAAAGCCAGGGAAAAACACTGATTCATAATTAAGTGATTTTTAGACTGCACTGCAGTATTCACACATTCTATCAAGATCCTAATTCACCACAACAAAAATATATTCAATTTGAAGAGCTTAAAAAAAAAACAAACCTGTTTTTTTAATCAACCTGTATTTTCAATAAGAATCATGTATCCTAACACATGTTGCCATGTATGTTAATTGACCCATAGTGAGGGGTTTCAAGAATGGATGGATTTTCCTCTTCTTGGTGGATTTTGTATGTTTTTGTTTTACATCTACAAAAATTGTGCCAGAACCACACAAAAATAAGCTCTTAATTTTTAAATGAGATTTTTTTATCTTTAAAATAAACTGCAAAATAATGTGTGTGTGTGTGTGTATATATATATACACACATATATATCATATATTTCCTATCTTTTCTCTTCTAGATGCTTTATATATCTATGACAAGCACTAGTACTCTATTTGTTTCTCAATACCACCTACTATCTTCACAAATGCAGAGAGATATAAAATAAAGGCTCAAAGTCAGTATCTGGACCCAATATATCTCTAGATAACTCCTTTGAAAGGATTAAGAAAAATGTAAAGATAAAATGGAAAGTCTCAAAAAAAAAAAAAAAGGGCTTTTAAGAAGAATTTTAATGAGAAAGTAATACACTGAAATGATGAGCAGATACAAATGAACATATATAAATGAACTCACTGATTTAAGAACCAAAGAAATAAAGGAATAAATTAACGTTCTCACTTGAGTGACTTCCAAGGTGCTAATAAATTGAGATGCTGAAACATGAGCTGACTCACATAACCCACTCACCAATAAAACACTTTTCTAGAGTTTCACTCAAATGAATATTCAGAAACACTTCTCTACTTTTTTGTTGTTAAACTCCTTACCAAAGCAAGGATTTCCTTGACCTGCAACTGGCATTGTAAACAACGCATATGTGCCCAACTAGAATAACAGAAATGTCATGAGAATTCAGACTAGCTCACAAAAGTAAAACCTACAAAATGAAAATTTCTGCTCCTGCTATAATGCATCAGTTAAGGTGGAAACAGCATTTTATATATTTTTTAAATACATTATTATTGTTTTTCAGAGAGTGCACCAGCAGGGGAGAGGGGCAGAGGAAGAGAGAGGAAGAGAGAGAGAGAGAGAGAGAGAGAGAGAGAGAATGAGAATGAGAATGAGAGTGAGAATGAATCTTAAACAGGACCCATGCTCAGCATGGAGCCCTATGCAGGGCTCAATCCCATAATCCTGGGATGATGACCTGAGCCAAAGAGTCAGGCGCTCAACAGACTGAAGCACCCAGGCACTCCAGAAACCTCATTTTAAATGGGTGTGTGTGCACACACAGATATGCGTGTTTTGACATGACAAAAAAAATCTTAAATTGGGGGAATGGAGGTGAGAAAGTAAATAAGGATACACAATATAAAGTAAGACTTTTACAATCCATGACCCCAGAGGTAACTGGACTCACTGTGACCAATTTGTACCTTTCCAGACTTATTATATGCCTAAACAGGTATATATGTATATATTGAATGTTTTTTTAAACAATGCAATTCAGAGAAAGAAAGAGACTATAACAAAATCTTGCTATTTTGTATTTTTGACATCCACACATATCCACTGAAAGTTTACAATGAAACACAGAAATTAACATGTTGTCATCATGATGTAAAAATCAAAAACTAGAGAACCTGGAACAAAGTAAGCATTTAGCAAATGCACCAACCCCTCCATTCCAACCCCAACACACACATACACACACACAAATGCACAGGCCATGGGCGCATACATGCACCCACAAGTTAGTCACAGGAAGATACAAAGAAATTAGTACAGCAAATAAACTTCAGATTTTGAAATACAAGTGTATTGTTAGACAAAGGCCACAGTAAAGAGGACACCTAAACTGGTAATTCAACATGAGCATACCAACATGGGAGTATTCAAGCTCATTAGCCCAGAAGGAAGATGGAAGAACACCTGATTCCCAAAACCAAAGTGTGATGTTAGCTACTCCTATAGTGGCTTTACCACTGTCATTACACTTTTAGCATGATCCTAATAGATGGTACATCCCGATGGAGATAGCTATGTTCCACCAAATTGGAAAGTGAAATAAGGAATATAACAAAATACAGAGCAACCCTACAGAGGGTGAACCAGTTTACTCTTAAATTTCTAGGAACAGCAAAATTAGATGTAAACCAATTAAAGCTGCATAACTGGGTTGTCAGAAATGGGGGGAAAAAATCTCAAGAGTATCAAAAGGTTAGACATAAACAGATAAATGCAACAATTCCAATAAATACACTGCATTTATGTATGTATCTATTTATTTTTGTAATTAACTGCAATAAATGCAAAACGAGAGGCACCTGGGTGGCTCTGTCAGTTGAGCTGCCAACTTCAGCTCAGGTCATAATCAGTTTGTGAGTTCAAGCCCTGCTATCAGGCTCACTGCTGTCAGCGATGAACCCGCTTCGAATCATCTGTCACTCTCTCTCTCTGCCTTTCCCCTGCTCAAGCGCGCACACTCTCTCTCTCAAAAAAATAAAAAAAAATAAAAAATAAGTAAATAAATAAAACATAAAAAAAACATAAATGCAGAAACATAAGATATAACAAAGCTAGTACTAGCTTTCAAACATAATAAATGACTGTGTTTACTGGAGATTCTTAGTTATAACTAGTTTTTACCTTAACATCTCTTTACCCTGTGATAAAGCTGAGTATGCACTGAGCCCAGGATGAATACATATTTCCTTTCTTAGTTTATTTTGAAGAGGAAAAAGGGGTACTAATTTTAATACAAGTAGGACATATGAGAGGTTAAGATCTAAAAAAAAAAAAATTGAAGGTTATACCAAGATGAATTTTAGGTCATCAGAAATGACTGCTTGATATAAAGTTTAGAAAACTGTGTGGGGTACCTGGGTGGCTCAGTCAGTTGAGTGTTCCACTCTTGATTTCGGCTCAGGTCATGATCCCAAGGTCGTGGGATCGAGCCCCACATCAGGCTCCACACTGAGCATGGAGCCTGCTCTTTCCCTCTGTCCCTCTCCCCGACTCACACTCATGCTCTCGCTCTCTCTCTAAAAAAAAGTAATATAATTGAACCCAAAGACCTATAGTATGCTGTATGTATATGGTATAATGTCACTACCTTAATATTTCAATCTTTTATCATAACCAATATCTAAGAAGAGAAAAAAGTTTTCATTTGAAAGCCTATTCATTGAATGACACTGCTTCTTGGTCTCCAATTTTGTTGTCTCCATGCATAAAAAAGAAACCCACTGGCTAAATTTCGAACAATGTTAACACTGAAAGTAATAACTATAACTGATTACAGAAAATATAAAAAAACATAAATCCACAAAGGTACTCAAAAAAGACAAAGAGAAACTGAATTGCTACAATAAGAATGTATATAAGAAAAACTCCTTATTCTGAATAAACTATTAATTAAAGGTAAAGAAATAACCATTTTCCCTGCATTTTTAGACAGAGCTATCATTCATCCCTGGTTGTAGAGGGAAAATTATTTTTAATAAAAAATGCCAGCAAATAAACGTAGATGAAACAGAAAAATTAGCAAATTACCATTTTACATTCCCTAATGTAATAACTGATTCAAGTAAAGATCATCCATAGATCTGACACCATTACATGAAAGATATTGTCAGTAGTGATATCACTTTACAAATTGCAAAGGGAAAAATCTGGCAAATATTACCATCATATTAAATAAATGAGCAGATTCATTATCACAGTGGGAAAATACTGACATTATGTTCCCCTGAAGTGATGAAATATAAGGTACACAACATCATCCATAAACTACCTCTGCAACAATAACAACAAAAAAAAGTTTGACCATAAATTAATCAAGGGCTTACGCTGAATTTTCAGTTCGCAAGAAATACAGAGATAAAGTAACAAGCTAAAGAATACCTCTGAAACATTTAGAGAAAAAAATTAAAAACAAGTTAGGACATTTAAAAAATAAGCAGCCTTGTCTATTTAAAACGTCAATATCTTAGAAGGAGAGAGTAATTTATTATATATTAAAAGAAAACAAAGACACAACAACCAAGGGCCTTGACACAGTCCATTAACCACACACACAAAGGGGGAAGGGCACTATGAAAGACTTCCAGAATCAACTGAGTAAATATGAATACAGAGTAAATTATTATAGTAAAACATTACCGTGATGTTCCTTAGAGTAATAATGGTAATAAAGTCATACAGACATATCAGTAACGTAGACTGATGTTATTTAGGGAAATGACAACTTACAACCACACAGACTTGTACACAATTGTTCAAAAGAAGAGATTTATTCATAATTTCCCCAAACTGATAACAACCTAAATGTCCAACAGGTAAATGAATAAACACAATGGAATGCTATGTACTAATAAAAAAAGAATGAACTACTGAAAAATGCAATATGCATAATTCTTAAAAGACACTGCCTCACCAAAAGAAGCCAAAAGAAAAACAGTAATGTACACAATATGATTCTATATACCTACATAAAATTCTATTTAAACCTGGAGCCTACTTCAGATTCTGTGTCTCCCTCTCTCTCTCTGCCCCTCTTCCACTCTCTCTTTCTCAAAAATAAATAAACATTAAAAAAAAAAATCTGTCCCACATAATGAAAGAATGTAAACCTGTGGTTGCTTAAGAGAAGAGTAGTAATGGGGTAAAGGACTGGGAAAGGGCATAAGAAAACTTTCTAGAGTGCTAGAAATATTTTTCATTTTACCTAGCGGTGGTGGTTACAAACATGTATACATCTGTCAAAAGTGAAACTATTACCTGTACACCTGAAACTAATGTAACATTGTGTGTCAAATATACTTAAAAAAAATACACTTAAAAAAATCACACATTGTATAAACACTATTTCCCCAGTAAAGCTGAGTGTAAGAAGTTATCAAAAAAAGAATCCAGGGATGCCTGGGTGGCTCACTCAGCTAAGTGTCCAACTTTGGCTCAGGTCACAATCTCACGACCTGTGAGTTCGAGCCCTGCGTTGGGCTCTGTGCTGACAGCTCAGAGCCTGGAACCTGCTTTGGATTCTGTGTCTTCCTCTCTCTCTGCCCCTCCACCACCCATGTTCTGTCTGTCTCTCAAAAACAAATAAACATTTAAAAAAATTTTTTTTAGTTTTAAAAAAAGAGGACACTAGTATTTTAAAAAGCATCTTGATTGAGGTGACTGATATTTCCATAGGTGTACACTTATGTCAAAACCTAATAAATTGTACACTGTAAAGATGTACACTTTATTGTATGTCAATTCTAATTCAAAAAAGCTCTTTAAAAACATAAAGCTAAATGGAGTCTTGAATAATTAGTTCCTTCTTTCCCTTTAAAAGGGACTTTGAAAAAAGAAAAAAACTGAGTGAACTAGGAAAACTTCTTAAATATAAATGAGACTATGAAACCAACAACAAATGTCCTTTTCAACTGTGAAACATTAAATAACTTCAGTCAAAATAAGGATCTAGACAGGAAAGCTCAGGGTCAGGAAGTTTCAGATCTAAATCTCATTCCCCACTATCTTTTCCCCAAACAACTTCCAGCCACAAGTGGCCATTTAACATGGTCCAGACACGGAGACATGAAGACTCCTTTGGAGTTCCTGGTACAGTCATTGTTGCTTCTTCTTCTCTATAATCCAGTCCCTGAAGCCATAACAGCCATATGCAAACATGAAAGAGAGGCCAAGAATTAATCATGGAAACATCTGTTATAATATCATTGTAATAATGAATCAATAGTAACAAGTATGTAAGAAAGATAAAATCTATTTTATCAAGCCAATGAAGTCTGGTTTTCTGTTATCTAATACCAAATTCAACCCTAAGATACAATTACATTTGCTGCTATTTTCTAAAAACTGAGATATAATTCACATACCATAAAGTCCTTTTAAAGTATATAATTCAGTTTTTAGTTTATTCACAAGGTTGTATAATCATCACCAATTCCAGAATATTTTCATCATACCAAATCACTAATCTACTAATCTTTCAATCACTAATCTACTTTTCATCTCTCTGCGTTTACTTACTCTCAACATCTATATAAATGGAATTATATACTACATGAACTCTTGGGTTTGGCTTCTTTCACTAGGCATAAAGGTTTCAAGGTTCATCCATGTTACAGCAAGAATCAGAATTCATTCCTTTTTATGAGTAAATTATATTTCATCACATGAATATACCACATCCTGTTTATCCATTCACCAGTTGAAGGATGGAGAAAAGAGCAATACACAAAATCAACTGCTTTTATACTGGAGAAACAACAATCATAGAAATTGAAGTGACATTAAAATATTCTCACTACAACAGCAACAAGACCTGTATAATACTGTGAATAATAAAATAATTTGGCACTAATACACAGAAATGATACACTCTTATTTAAATGCATCAACACTATGATATATTTGGAAAGCACTATCATAGAAATGTCAGTTGTCCCCTGTATTTGTAAATTCCATGTAACTCAAATTAGAATCCAAATAAAGCGTTTTATTTTGTTTTTATAAGGAAGAAATTATCACATTTATATATAAGAACTAATGCTGCAGACCAGCCAAAGATGAAAAAGAAGTTGAACCTGATTTAAGTATCAAAACAGATCATCAAAGAAAACAACTCAATACAGTACTGATATAAAAACCAACTATTATCAATAAGGGCAATCACTCGTCAGTAGAAAATGAATGACCTAACTTTTTTTTAAAGTGCTAGTAAGCTTCCAGGAAAAAATGGAGTGCCCTAATGTTGTAAGACTTACAAAAATAAACTCAAGATGAACGTGAATTGTGAAGAAAAGACAATAAAATCTGTGGGAAAAGAGTCTGGGCAACATCATATTCACAACTCAAAACTAAAAAGTATAAGGGATTTATATAAAAATTAAAAGTTTTTGTAAATGGGGAAAATAAAAGCATTTGCAACACAGGTAACAGGGTATAAATGTTTTAACATACGGTGTGAGCTACCATAATTTTAAAAAACAGACAACAGAATTTGGGCAAAGGATATGAAAAGAATGATTCACAAAAGAATGTAAGCAAATGTTCACAAACACAAGATGCTCAAAATCATTAACACTCAAGAAAATTCATATTAAAAGTGTAACATCACCCTATTAGACCTATATAAGTATAACATTACACCTAAAATCTATAGCCCAATTTCTGGCAGAGACAGAAAAAAGGATTCTCACACATTTCTACTAGCAAAATGATCAAGGTTGCCTCTTTGAATATATGTCCTTACTTCCAGATGCTTATAATTCTGTGGGATAGATTACAGAAGTACAATTGCTGGGTTGAAGGCAGGTTTTACCAAATAGCTTTCCACAAATTTTGCTAGTAGAAATGTGTGAGAATCCATTTATTTATTTATTTATTTATTTACTTACTTACTTACTTACTTACTTATTTAAGAGTGCAAGCCGGTGAAAGGGGCAGAGGGAGAGAATTTCATGCAGGCTCCACAGTCAATGCAGAGCCTGACAGAGGTCTCAATCCCACAACCTTGGGATCATGATCTGAGCCAAAATCAAGAGTTGGACACTCAACCAACTGAGCAATTCAAGAGCTCCTTGATCCCATTTTTTTAAATTCATCATGACAACAATTGGGCATATAAAATCTGCCTAAGATTATATGAACACAGAGATAAATATATGGGGCAATATAGAATACTATGCTATTTATACAGATTTAGTCTGAGGTGAGTGTAGATTTGACACAATGGAAAGCAAAAGTTGAGAGCCAAGCCAAAAAGAATGGCACAGGGGATAAATTCTTATTTATGTCTTTATGTAAAATGATAAATACTTTTTCGTCTTAAGCAGATACGTCAAGATATAATTTTGCCAAATATAAAGGTGAAAGAAATACACTTACATATAATTAAAAAAAAAAAACTAAACATTGGTTGTTGCAGCATACACACAAAAACTTTAGTGTTAAGAATACATAAATACGAAAAATGAAGTATCAACCAATTATACTGAGGAAAATAAATCATTTAAAATTGTAATATATTAGACTAAATTATATTAATCTAAGAATTATAATTCAGAATGCTATAAATGACAACTTACCTATGTACTACTTGCAGAATATGCATCTTCCATACTAGAACTGAAAACTGTATCAAACTCACCAACATTTCATTATGATTTAAGTGAGCATATGTGAAATTAATCCCTGCTGTTCATGTGAAATTAAGCCATTCAATTATATTATGGATCTGCCTACAAGGCATATAATCCAAATAAGGCAGTATATAGGCATGAGGTCATAATTAAGAAATACCAGGCAATACAAACTCATTTAAAAAAATGAACATAGCCCTTGGCATTTACTAAGACTAGAGTATATAAACAAAAATAACTTTTTTTAATGTTTCAAGACTCAACTGAACACTAACAAACTCAAGAGCATATTAAAAGGACTGTATACCATAACGAAACAAGATTTATTCTTGGAAAGTAAAGATAGTTCAACACATGAAAATCAATGTAAGGCACCACACTAACTGAATATAATCTCTACACTTAATGTGGGGCTCAAGCTCACCATCCAGAGATCAAGACTCACATACTCTACCAACTAAGCCAGCCAGGTGCCACTCTACAATAACAAAATGAAAGGAAAATATTACATGACCATATCAACTGATGCAGTTAAAGCATTTTTAAAAATTCAACACCAGGGGTACCTGGGTGGCTCAGTCTATTGAGTGTCTGACTTTGACTCATGTCATGATTTCATGGGTCATGAGTTCGAGCCCCACGTTAGGCTCTATGCAGACAGCTCAGAGCCTGGAGCTTACTTCATATTCTGTGTCTCCCTCTCTCTCTGCCCCTCCCCCATTCGTGCTCTGTCTCTCACTCTCTCTCAAAAATAAATATAAAAAAATAATGTCTTTTAATAAAAATTAAAAATTCAACATCATGGGGCACCTAGGTAGCTCAGTCAGCTAAGTGTTCAACTCTTGATTTCAGCGCAGCTCATGATCTCACGGTTTGGGAGTTTGAGACCTGCATCAGGTTCTGCATAGTGTGGACCCTGCTTGGGATTCATTCTCTACCCCTCCCTCCCTCCCTCCCTCTCCTTCTTGCACACTCTCCCCCGCCCCCCCCCCCGTGCTCGCACTCTCTCTCTCAAAATAAATAAACATTTTATTAAAAAATCAACACCCTTTCATGATTTAAAACACTCAACAAATGAGGAATAGAAGGAAATACATTAACATAACAAAGACCATGTATGAAAAACCCATAGCTAACATCACACTCAGTAGCGAAAAGCTGCAAGTTTTTCTCTAAAATCTAGAAGGGGTTATGGATGCCTACTTTCACCACTTCTATTCAAAACAGTGGTAGAAGTAGAAGCCACAGCTAGTAGGCAAGAAATAAATGGCATCCAAATTGGAAAAGAATTAAAACTGTCTTTGCAGATAACATATTATATGTAGAGAATCCTAAAGATTCCACACAAAAAACTTCTTAGCATTAATAAAAAGAATTAGTAAAGCTGTATGATACAAAATCAATGCAGAAATATCACCTGTTTCCATACACCATATGTAAGTCACTTGAAATTAAACTAAGAAAACAATTTCATTTATAATATCAAAAGAATAAAATACTTAAGAATGAATGTAATGGAGGCAAAAGCCTTATACACTAAAAACTACAAAATGCTGCTGAAAGAAATTAAAGAGGGCATAAATTATCCAGCAATTCCACTTTTGAGTATATACCCAAAGAACTGAAAGCAGGGTAAGAAAGAGGTATCTGTAACCCCACATTCAGAGGGGCATTATTCACAATAGCAAAATTTGGAAGCAAACCAAATGGATGGATGAATGGATAATAATGTTGGTGTTGGTGTTGGTGGTGTGTGTGTGTGTGTGTGTTTGTGTGGTGTGTGTACATACATATATAGTGGGGTATTATTCAACCTTAAAAAGGAATGAAATACAGATGCTACATCATAGACGAACTTTAAGGACTGTACTAGGTGAAATAAATCAATCTCAAAAAGAGAACTATTCTATGATTCCCCTTATATAAAGTTCCTGGACTAGTCAAATTCATAGAGGCAGATAGGAGGATGGCTGCCAAGGTCTATGGGGAGGAGAAAACAGGGAGTTGTTTAATGGGTATGGTTTCAAATTTTCAACTTGAAAAGAATTCTAAGATTGGTTGTACAACAGTGTGAAAAATACTAAACACTACTGCAACATACACTTAAAAATTCAGATGATAATTTTTTTGTTATATATATTTTAACACAATTAAAAAAAAAAAACCTACAGCTAAACTCATACTTAATGGTAACAAACCAGAAATTCTGCTAAAATAAGGACAAGGCAAGGATATCCCTTCTCATCCCTCTTTCAACACTGTAGTAGAAGTCCTGGCTAATGCAGTAAGAAAAACAAGGAAATTAAAGATCTACAGAATGACAAAATAAACAAACAAACAAATGCCTTTATCAGCAGATGTCATGATTGTCTATGTAGAAAACTGAAAAAATAGAAAAACTCCCACATTAATAAGCTATTATAGCAAGGTTGCAGGATACAAGGTTAACATTCAAAAGCCAATCACTTTCCCATATGCCGGCAATGAACAAGTGGAATGTGAAATCAAAAACACAGTACCATTTATACTACTACCAAAACAAAACAACAACAACAAAAATACTTAGATATAAATCTTAAAAACTACAGACAAGATCTATAGGAGGAAAACCACAAAGCTCTGAAGAAAGAAATTCCAGAACCAAATAAATGAAGAGCTATTCCATGTACATGGAAAGGAAATCTCAATATTTTCATGCTGTCAGTGCTTCCCAAATGATCTGTAGATTCAAAACAATCCTAATCAAAATCCCAGCAAGTAATTCAGCAAGTATACCACAAACTGGTTCTAAATCTTGAATGGGGAAGCAAAATACCCTGAATAGCTAACAATATTAAAAAAAGAACGAACTCAGAAGAATGACACTATCTATCACTAAAATTTAATATAAATCTACAATAACCAAGACAGTATGACACTGGCAAAAAAGCAGTCAACTAGATCAATAAAACATTATACAGAACCCAGAAATAGACCCACAAATATAGTCAAGCCATCTTTGACAAAGGAGTACAGATGATACAATGGAGAAAACATGAATCTTTTCAACAAATGGTACTGATACAAATTAACACACACACATGCGTACAAAGAATCTAGACACACATCTTATAGCCTTCGTGCAAATTAACTCAAAATAGATCACAAACCTAAATAAAATTCTCAGAAGATAACATAGGAGAAAATGCAGGTGACTTTGGGTTTGGAGACAACATTTTAAATACAACACCAAAGGCACAATTGAGGAAAGAAACAATGATAAATTGGGACTTTGTTAAATTAAACACTTCCACTTTGCATAAGACACTGTCAAGGGAATAATAAGCAAAGCCACAGACTGGGAGAAAATATTTACAAACAATATATCTGACATAGGACTGTATCTAAAATATACAAAGACTTCCTAAAACTCAACAGTAAGAAAAATGAACAATCGAATTAAACAATGTGGAGATTTGATTAGATACCTCGTAAAAGATACACAGGTGGCATATAAGCATATGAAAAGACACTAAACATCAATAAAACAAGATACCACTAACACATTTATTAGAAGAGCCAAAATCTGGCTGCTTTCACTCTCCCACAGTACTTCACACTTTCTTTCCAACCAGGGCCTGTCAGAATAGCTCCCACAAGGAAGGTGGCAAGGAGAAGAAGGGCCTTTCTGCCATCAACGAGGTAGTGACCTGAGAATACACCATCAACATTTACAAGTGCATCCGTGGAGTAGATTTCAAGAAGCATGCAACCTCAGGGCACTCAAAGGGATCCAGAAATTGGCCATGAAAAGGATGGGAACTCCAGATGTGTACAATGACACCAGGCTCAACAAAGCTGTCTGGGCCAAAGGAAAAAGGAAGGTTCGACACCGTATCTGGGTGCAGTTGTCCAGGATAAAGGATGAAGATTCACCAAATAAGCTAATAAGGTACACAGGGAGCCTATGTACCTGTCACCAAGTTAAAAAATCTATAGTTAAATGTGGACTAATCACTGATTGCCAAGTAAAGATATAAAACTGAAAAAAAAAATCTGTAACACTGAAAATATCAAACGCTGACAAGAATGCAGATCAACAAGAACTCTCTTACACTGGCTGGCAGGACAGCCACCTGGAAGACAATTTGGCAGTTTCTTACAAAACTAAACATACTCTCACCATACAATCCAACAACTGAAAGTTATTCAAACGAACTGAAAACTCATATTCACACAAAAACCTTCACATGGATGTATATAGCAGCTTTATTCATAACTGCTAAAATTTGTAAGTAACCAAGATGCCCTTCACAGCAGGTGAATAAACTGAGGTATTATTCAACAATTTTAAAAAATGAGTTACCAAGTCATGAAAAGATAAGAAGAAGCTTAAATGAATATTACTAAGAGAAAAAAGGCAATCTGTATGATTCCAACTATATGACATCCTGATAAAGGCAAATCTATGGAGGACATTAAAAGATAAGTGGTTGCCAAAGATTGAAGGAGTGGAAGGGATGCACAGGAAAAGCACAGATTTTTAGGATAGTGAAATTATTATAAATGATACTGTAATGGTGGATTCATGCCATTATACTTTTATCAAAACTCATAGGGGCACCTGGGTGGCTCCGTTGGTTGAGCATCCAACTTCGGCTCAGGTCATGATCTCACAGTTTGTGGGTTCAAGCCCCGCGTCAGGCTCTGTGCTGACAGTTCAGAGCCTAGAGCCTGCTTCAGATTCTGTGTCTCCCTCTCTCTCTGCCCCCACCCCCTAACTCACACTCTGTCTCTCTCTCCTTCAAAAATAAATAAACATTAAAAAAAAAAAAAAAAACCCTCACAGAATGTTCAATAGCAAGAATGAACTAGGATTCATCCTAATGTAAACCACTAACTCTGGGTGAAAAGGACATGTCAGGCTGATTAGAAACAATAAGCCACTGTTGCTAGTGAGAAGGGTGTGTATGTATGAAGGTAGAGGCTCTGTGTAAAGTCTGCACTTTCACCTCAATTTTGCTGTGAACCTAAATTGCTGTGTAAGGAAGGAAGGGAGGAAGGAAAAGGAAAGAGAAATGAAGGGAAAGAGGGAGGATGGACTGATAAACACAGCAACATGAATGAATCTTAAATGAATTACACTTAGTGAAATGTAAGAAACTAGAGTGAAAAGGTTATACACTAGATAATTCTGTTTATAGGACATTCTGGAAGAGGAAGAGCTGTGAGGTGAGAAAAGAAACCAGACACTGCCAGAAAGTGAGGTTGGAGCAACAGCTGACCACACAGGGACATGACAGATTGTTAGAACTCCTACATTTTGATTCTGCTGATGGTTGCACAACTAATCCATTGGTCAAAACTCATGAAAGAGTAAATTTTACTGTAATGTTTACCTCAATAACCCTGACAGAGAAAGAGAGATAACATCTGTTTTCTTTAACATCTATGGAGAATCTTTTTGTTAAGTTACTATCTATAATATTTGGGATTTTTTCATTATAAATGAACTTTAAAGATTTAACACTCCGGGAAACAGTATGCACGTTCCTCAAAAAGTTAAAAACAAAATTACCCTACGACCCAGCAACTGCACTACCGGGTTTAATGCAAGGGATATGGGTATGCTGTTTTGTAGGGGCACATGCACCCCAATGTTTACAGCAGCACTATCAACAATAGCCAAAGTATGGAAAGAGCCCAAATGTCCATCAATGAATGAATGGATAAAGAAGATGTCGTGTGTGTGTGTGTATACAATATACAATACACACACACACACACACACACACACACACACACACACACACAATGGAGTACTATGCGGCGATCAAAAAGAATAAAATCTTACCATTTGCAACTATGTGGATGGAACTAAAGGGTATTATGCTAAGCGAAATTAGTCACAGAAAGACAAATATCATGTCTTCACTCATATGAGGACTTTAAGATACAAAACAGATGAATATAATGGAAGGTAAACCGAAATAATATAAAAACAGGGAGGGGGACAAAAACATAAGAGAGTCTTAAATATGGAGAACAAACAGAGGGTTACTGGAGGGACTGTGGGAAGGAGAATGGGCTAAATGGGTAAGGGGCACTAAGGAATCTACTCCTGAAATCATTGTTGCACTATATGCTAACTTGTATGTAAATTAAAAAAATAAATTAAATAAAAATTTAAAAATAAATAAATTTTTAAAAAGCCATGGAATGAATCAAATCCTCAGTATCGGAAGGAATAGCTTATACAGGAGTTTCTTACCTAATTCATTACTTAATTTCAAAGTGGATACCAAGTGGCAATTCAATTCAATATGCCTATTTTCTGTTAAATCTATTATTATAGACAAAAGCAATAAGCCTTTCTTCCTCAATTATCTTCATTTAAAAACATCCAAGATGCCCTTGAATATATTGTTAATTAAGACCATCATGATGATTTCTTTTACTTTCACAAAATACAGGATTTTTATTATGAAAGGTCGCTGTCATGGTTTACATCCATACTTTCACTGATAAACTAAGCCATAATTTTCCTAAAGAAAACATAAAAGATGATTTCCCAACATTGTGAGAAAAAGATAAAAGGTATCTTTCAGGCATTAAATCTACACACACATAAAAGAGTGGAGTTTTAAATTAAAAAAAAAAAAAAAAAAAAGGGGAGGGGGGAGTAAGAAAATTAGAAATCTAGACAGAGGGTTCAAAGAGTGGTGTGACAAGTCATATCTAGAACTCAAAGTTTTAAGTGGTAAGAGCTGCATTTCATACCAAAAGTGGTTTTCTAATGGTCACAAAGTACCAGTTTTCTGTGAGTTAAACTGTTTTATCACTGCAAGACTACTTGATATTTTAAGTTCGGTAAGTCAAACTACATTCACAAGTTCTACTTTTGACCTCAAAGATTACAAAGCCCCCCCCCCTTTTTTTAAAGCATTTTATATTAGGGTAGGCTTATTCTGTCATTTGATTAAACTAATAAAGGAAGATTAACTGTTAACTGCAAAGAAAAGAAGGTTATGCATGTCTCTTAAAAATACACTTAAAGTCTGGGCACCTGGGTGGCTCAGTCAGTTAAGCATCCAATTCTTGATTTCAGCTCAGGTCATGATCTCACAATTTGTGAGATTGAGCCCCGTGTCAGGCTCTGCACCCACAGCGCAGAGCTGCTTAGGATCCTCTCACTCCCTCTCTCTCAAAATAAATAAACATTTAAAATCTATTAAATAAAGTCTATTAAATAATTGATACTTTCTTTTAAACAATCAGCTTCATTTTTAGGAAACTTTACAGTCAAAAGCATGACAAAATATTTAATTTCATTAGCAATTAGAGAAAAGCTAAAGAAAACAGTAACATACTATTTTTTATCCATCAGATAAAGATTCTAATATTCAGTGTTGACAACACTCAAACTAAAGGTGGGAATATGAATTAAAAGTCTTTTATGAGGGCATATTTCGCAGATCTAAGAATTAGACAAATATACTTGAGCAACAAAGATCTAAAACCAAAATTCTTTATTGAAGGATCAGAAATTAGAAATAAACCAAATGTCCATGCTGCACAATGCATGGGCATGTCATACATAATAGATCCATCCTACCAATATACAATGTAATTATTATAAAAGAACAAAACTTATCCTACACAGTAACATGAAAAGTACTCAAGATAAAAAATTAAAAGTTGTAGAAAGAAGTGTATAGTACAAGCCTGTATTAGTTCTGTAGGACTGCTATAACAAATAATCACAAATTTGGTGGTTTAAAATAACAGAAATTTCCTCTTCACAGTTCTGGAGACCAGAAGTACAAAAACAAGGAGTAGGCAGGGCCCTGCTACCTCCAAAGGCTCTAGAAGAAAATTCTTCCTTGCCTCTTCCAGCTTCTGTTGGTTCCAAGTGTTCCTTTTACTTGTGGCTTGCTTGATTTCAATCTCTGCTTTCATCTTCATATCACCTTCTTCCCATGTTCACTATCATCACATGGTCTGCTTCTCTGTGTCTTCTCTTCTAAGGAAGATTCGGTACCACCCTAATCCAAGATAACCTTATCCTGAGAGCCTTAAAATTATATTTGCAAAGACTCCTCCTCCAAAAGGCACATTCACAGGTTCCAGTAGTTAGGGCTTGAACACATTCAACCCTACAGAGCCTAGTTATATTTTATTTTTAATTGTATGAATATACAAGCACATATTCATAAGTAGGTACAAAAAACAGGATGTAAGGATACAGACAAAACCATCAATAGTAGTTACCTCTTCAGAAGGTAAGTAGATAATAAAGTGAATAAAGTGGATCTCATATTCTATTTTATATACCTCTGAAAAAATAATGAACATCTACTTTCCCATTGTCCTGGACAACCATTTCACCCACATTAAATCTCCCTTCAATCCTACAACAAACGTTCTCCCATCTTTGCTTAGCTCCCTACTTCACAGAGAAAATTGAAAGCATTATAAAAGTTCCACAAACTAAGGGGCGCCTGGGTGGCTCAGTCGGTTAAGCGTCCGACTTCAGCTCAGGTCACGATCTCGTGGTCCGTGAGTTCGAGCCCCGCGTCGGGCTCTGGGCTGATGGCTCGGAGCCTGGAGCCTGCTTCTGATTCTGTGTTTCCCTCTCTCTCTGCCCCTCCCCCGTTCATGCTCTGTCTCTCTCTGTCCCAAAAATAAATAAACGTTAAAAAAAAAAAATTTTTTTAAATAAAAAAGTTCCACAAATTAAAAACCCCGTATCTACCCACAAACAAGCAGCTACACTTAGATCCTTTGCCCCCACTTCCAGTTACCTTGGAAAGATGTGTCCCCACAATTTCTCAACCTTTCTCCTATGTTAGTTTTTCACTCACTACTCAATAATTAACCTCAGCATAGAAACACATTTTCAATTTCTTTTAAAAACCTTCTCTGGAGTCCACTGTTTATACTTGCTATTTCCAACATCTGTCATCTCATTACCACCTAATCCCACTACTATAAACCTAGCTGAGATCACCATTAACTTCTTGTTGCTAAACCCAATGGTCAATATTCAGTCCTCATTTTAACTTGACCTATCAGCAGTATAGTCAAAAATGAAAATATCTGTTGGCTTCCATGTCTTCTAACTGTGCTCCTTTGCTGGTAGCAACTTTACTGGATCTTCCTCTCTCCTCCCCAACCACTTAAAATTGGAGTACATATCCCAGCACCAAATAAAAACCATCTATACTCACTGCCTACAGATAACCCCATCTGGTCTTATAGTTTTCAATATCATCTAAACGGATTATCTCAATTTTATATCTCTAGCCTAGAAATCTTTCTTAAAACTCTTGGTTTGTATTATGCAACCTCCTACACTGACATCACCACCAGATAATCTGAAAAGCTCTTTCTCCACCAACAGATATCTACATCAGATATTTACTCCTTTGGGTCTTTGGTTCAGTAAGTTTATTCTTACCGCTGTAATAAAATTTGCAACCTTTTACCACCCAGCAACACTCTCAATTCCCTTACCTTGTTCTACCTTTTCTTTTACAAGAGTATCAATTCTCAGTTTAGTTACGCTTACCTATTGTTTATACTGTGCCCTCCTCCCCAAACTGAAATTTAACTTCCATTAGGACAGACATCTTTGCCTTCTTTGTTCACAGATTTACCTACAATAGAGCCTGTCACCTAGTAAACATATTTGTATTATTTTTTAATTAAAACAATTTTTTAAATATAAAGGCCATTTCTCATTCTATCATTTGTAGTTCATTTGCTACTCAAATTTCACTTCTGTGTATCTGTAAAATTCACTACTTCTATTTTTTTTTTCCTAAACATAATTGGACAAATCCTCCTCCCCAATACATCATTCTGTGTCACATCTCCTCTCCAAAACAACAATCTGTTTCCGTTTTAAGTAAACATATTTTAAAGTTCCTATCCTTCATCGTTATTTTAAAGCTCTCTTGCTCAGACTCCAGCCAAATTACTTTTCTCTATTTGACAGATATGTTTATATTAAATACTTTAATGAATGAAGTGAGTATATCAAGTAACTTAATTTTTTGAATGAATTATACTTGACACACAATGTTACATTAATTTCAGGAATACAACAGAGTGATTTGACAACTCTATACATTATGCTATGCTCACTAAAAGTGTAGTCACTATCTGTCACCATTCAATGCTATTATAATACCATTGACTATATTCCTTAAGCTACATCTTTGACTTATTCATGCTATATATAACATGACTTATTCATTCCATTACTGGAAGCCTGTATTTCGACTCCCCTTCACCCATTTTGCCCATCTTCCCACTCCCTTCCCATCTGGCAACTATCAGTTTGTTCTCTGTATTTATAGACCTGTTTCAGCTTTTTGTTTGTCTCTTTGCTTTTTAACATAAGATTTTAGTTTGATTTATTCATTTTCTTTTTTAACTCCTTTTTTGGTAAGCAGGTAATGAACTGACGCAGAGCAAGTCCTCTGGGTAGTTTTTTCCAAAATACAAGTAGCATCTTCCTCTCTACTCTGACTCTACACATTTACATATTCTGATTTATCAGAGGAAGACATAAATGGGTATATGGTTTTCAAAAACCCTCCCTAGACCATTTTGATGTACTACAATCACTAGATTGATGGCCACTGAATTAAAATATACAAAATGATAACTACAGCTTGTGATTCATAATCTGTAAGTCTCTACATCCAGGCTTTTCTAAATGAAAAATATTTTCAGAGGAACCAAGAAGTTAACAGCAAACAGGTTTGATTAATCCTAAGAAATAAGTAGTGATGGCATGTCTACCTATAACCACCTTAAAAATTCTATGCTTGTTACCATGTTACATCCTTTTCCAGTCTTCCTCTTACCTGCTAATGCCTATAAATTTATAATATTCAAAACTGCACTGTTGTTGAAAAGGAATAATTTCTTCTTCCCTTTCTCTGATATGCTATGTTCTTCTATATGTCTATAATATGACAATGTCCTTCTAGGTCCTCTCGTTTTTGGCATACTTCCCAAACTTTCTTTTTCCCTCTGTCTAGAAAGCTTCGACTAGAATTGTTAAAGAAAACAATTTCTGGATACTCACACTAGCCTCCATTCCTAATCTTGAGCAATTTAGAAGACTTAAGAAAAAGGATCACTAGAGAGTGGGTTTCTAACCTCAGTAACTCAAACTCAGTTTTCTCCTCCGTTAAATGGGTATATAGAACTAAATTATCTCAAAAGTCTCTTCCAGCTCTAGAATATATGAACCAATTATTCTGTTATTTATAATGGGATTACTAGCAAGAAATTGGAAACAAGGTCCCTCAAGAACCATTTAAAAAAATAATAAATGTGCTATCTCAAATATTTTAAGTAAACATAATCCTTATCTTGAGTGACTACATCTTTAAAAAGGTTTAAGTATATTCTATTTTTAAAATACCCAATTTATCTGGAAAATATATTGAACTTTTTATAAAAATGGATTTTTATCTTTTAACTGTTTGATTCCTGATTAAATCCTAACCCCTAGTTGACATACCACCACCAGTATTCTATCTTCAACTGTCTATGTGTGTATACACACACAGTTGACCCTTGAACAATGCGGGAGTTAAAGGAAACACACCCTGAATCCCTCTCAAACAGTAAAAAATCCATATATACCCTACTGAACTGGTGAAGTCAAGTTTTACCGATGACATGAAGAATTGATTAACACATATTTTCTATGAGGTATATATTACATACTGTATTCTTATAATAAAGCTAGAAAAAAGAAAATGTTATTAAGAAAGTCATAAAGAGGAAATACATTTACAGCACTTTGCTGTATTCATCAATACTGTAAGTTTACCTCGTCCATTTATAAGATGAATCATCTGTCAGTACCTAAATCCGTACTGTCTTGTATGACACAAAACACTGTAGATGTTATACATACTAACACTAGATATCAAAAATGAAAAGATAATACAAAACAGAAATTCATAGTTATTTACAAATATAACAATTCATCATTGATAGCAAAGAAATAATATGATTTCTTTATGGTAGCCTAGCATAATCAGTACAACTGCTTCATGGTAGCCTAGCCTAAACACTAAAGAATGAGTCATTATAAATCTGTTACGACATACAATATTGGAGTCAAGTTCATAACACAGCATTAAAAACATTGCTACTTTCAGGGGGTGGGGACACCTGCGTGCCTCAGTTGGTTAAGCGTCCAACTTCAGCTCAGGTCATGATCTCACTGTTTCTGGGTTCGAGCCCAGGGTTGGACTCTTTAATGACAGCTCAGAGCCTGGAGTGTGCTTCTGTTTCTGTGTCTCCCTCTCCCTCTCCCTCCCTCCTTCCCTCCCTCTCTCTCTCTCTCTCTGCCCCTCTCCCACTCGTGCTCTCTCTCTCTTAAAAATAATTAACACTTAAAAAAATTATTTTTAAAGAAACATTGCTACTTAAAAAAAAAAAATCTTTCCTGTGATGACAGGCTGATACACAGTTTCTCCAATTGTGAGAGACAGACATATTGTACAGTAATGTAATTCTCTGAAAGCAAAATTTTAAAACAGTGGGGAAACTAAAACATTATTAATATAATATTAAATATCACTCACCTTATTGATTCCTATGTAAGGACAGGCTATCCATTTCCATACAAGTCTTGCACACAATGTCCTACATAATGAATACTTAGGCGACAATGATGATGACACAAAAGCATCTCATAAAATTCTTGCCATCCATTTTTTAAAATTTTTTTAATGTTTGTTTATACTTAAGAGAGAGACAGAGTGCAAGCAGGGGAGGGGCAGAGACAGAGGGAAACACAAAATCCAAAGCAGGCTCAGGCTCTGAGCTGTCAGCACAGAGCCCAATGCGGGGCTTAAACTCACGAACCACAAGATCATGACCTGAGTCCAAAGTCGGACGCTTAACCGACTAAGCCACTCAGGCACCCCTCTTCCCATCCATTTGCAATGGCGTAATCTTTCCAGACTTTCATGTTCTCTCTTTCGGGGTTTTCTTCCACAACGTTGATGATCCTTTCCATCACGTACCATGTACAATAAGCGTTAAAGGTCCTTTTGACCCCCAGATTTACAGGATGAATTCGAAATGTGTATGGGGACAAACAGACCACTCCAACGCCACTGGTGTTCAACTCATGGTGTTATGGGTGGCCACAAGCATTGTCTGATATCAAAAGAACTTTATTTAAAAGGCAATCCCTTCTAGCAAAGGTACTTCCTGACTTCAGGGACAAAGCACCAATGAAACCAATCCAAGAAAGGGTTCTCACCGTCCAGGCCTTCTTGCTATACAACCAAAAGACTGGCAGCTGTTGACTGTTCTTTTCCTTCAAGGTTTGGGTGTTAGTGGCTTTACAGATAAGGATAGTCCTGATCAGTTAAGTTAGCCTATCCATCCCAGCCTTAAATCCTGGTGCTCGCTGCTTTCCTTACTAATAAATGTCCTTTGTGGTTTCACCCCCTCCCTCTAGAATAAGGATTTTCTGTCTGTATTAAAAACCTGTTCAGGCAGATATCCCTTCAACGATTTTCTTAATTCCATCTGGGAACTTGTCTTCTGTCCTTGGTCAACAGAAGCAGCTTATCCTGTTCTCTTTGACATTTAAGGCAAACCACTTTCTAAAATTGTCAAACCAACCTTTGCTGGCACTAAATTCTCCAATTTCAGGTCCTTAACCTTCCTTTTGTTTAAGGATGTCATATAACGACTTCCCTTTTTCTCAAGTCATATTAGAGTCTATATAGGTACACCTTTCTTACAGAAATCACGCATCCTCATAAAAGCTGCATTTTCAATAAAAAATAAGGTATTTTTGCAAAAAGTGCAAGGTTTTCATGCCTACTGGCGTAACTGCAGCAACAACTTCATGAATTTTCTTTTTTCTTAACAATGGTCCTTACACTAGAATCATTTATATTGAAATGGTAGGCAACCCAGCTACAGACCTCAATCTACAGTACATATCAAGCAATTCAAATATTTTTTATAACATAATGACTCTTCTCTGTTTCTTAGGAGCACTTCCAACATCACTAGTGGCACTTCATATGGGTCCCATGGTGTTATTCAAAGTTTATGGCATTGTGCTAAACATGATGAAAAATAACACAAGAACCACAAGAGATCACTTTTTACTGTGATATGCAACTTACTGGAAAGATGAACTGTTCATGCAGAGATGATTAACATCACCTGGTGTTTTAAGTAGATACTTCCAACACTTGAGTTCACCAGAACAGCAATATGAGGTCATTATGAAATTATCACAATAGTACCGTAGGTACCACAGTTAATTTTATGCAGTTATGACTTAATGCTGCATTTTTATATTTATCTACATTTCTTTTGACTCCAAATGGTACCATGTATGATCTATAAGTATTTGTGTGCCTAAGTTTTGACAAATTTTAACTTTTTATAATAGAATTCTACACATCTTATGGTAGCAAATGATAAAATAAACAACTACTTAAGGATATTTTATGCATTCGTGACATGCCTAACATTTTCTTAACTTTTTCAATAATTATAGACTATGTGGTTTGTGAGCAAGTTTTTTTAAACTGTCACAAATCTCTAAAAAATCTTCCACTATCTTTATTGGAAAAAAGTCAGTATATACAAGTCAGCCTACATAGTTCCAACCTATGTTGTTCAAAGGTCAACTAGTGAAAAATCTTTTTAAAAAAGAATCTTTACTTCAGTGAAAACATCAGTACCCATTATCTCATTATAGGAAAATTGTCCTACAGAATAAGTAGTTCTCATTCTACCCTTTCAGATAAGTTCTAAGTCATTTCATGCCATTATCTAAAGCAGCTCAAAAAAGTACAAACAGCTACAAAACTCGAACTTGTTTCCTACCTCTGTGACTGAATACCTGGTATGCTGCTCCCTCCCTCTCCGCAACCAAATAAATACACTTACCTGCCTGAGCGTCAACTGGAAAGATAAAATGCCTATCTTCTAGGGATGATATGAGGATAAAAACAGATCTAATACATCTTTTGGTGTCCTAAGAATATAGTAGTCACTCAATAAAAGCTAGCTAAAATCATTTTACAAATCCATTCTTTTTACCCATTGAAACTTCAAATGAAGTCCACCAATTAATATAACATACGAAGAAATATTTCTTTGCCCTCATAATTTTACTATATAAGTTAAATTTTGATTGATTCAAACCTAATATGGCTATTGTTTTACATTTATTTTTTAAAATAAAAATCACTAACAGGTGGCACCTGGGTGGCTCAGTCGGTTAAGCGTCGTCTGACTTTAGCTCAGGTCATGATCTTGCGGTTCATGAGTTCAAGACCCACGTCGGGCTCTGTGTTGACAGTCCAGAGCTGGAGCTCCTTCAGATTCTCTCTCTCTCTCTCTCTCTCTCTCTCTCTCTGCCTCTCCCTGTTCATGCTCTGCCTCTCTCTCTCAAAAATAAATAATAAAACATTAAAAAAAATTTTTTGAAAATCACTAATAGCTAAAATGACCAACCAATATTGGTCAATATTAAATTAAGTGATTAAATCAGCAAATATGACTTTATAAATTGCTGTATGTTTGCTAATACTTAAACTTAAAATTCACTTCAATTATCCAGGTTCATTCACAGATTTTAGGCCAGCAAATTGTTTAGATAAAATATCAACACGGTTGACCCTTGAACAACAAGGGGGTTGGGGCAATGACCTGTGCAGTCAGAAAAATCCACATATAATTTTGACTCCCCAAACCTTAACTACTAACAGCCTACTATTGACCAGAAGCCTTACCAATAATATAATAGTCAACTAATACATATTTTGCATCTTGTATTATTACATACCATATTCTTACAATAAAAGCTAGAAAAGAGAAAATGTTAAGAGAATCATATTTTAAAAATCAAAGTAAATACTTTATAGTACTGTACTGTATTTATGCAAGAAAGTCCACATATAAGTGCACCACACAATTTAAACTCATACTGCTCAAGGGTCAACTGCATATAAAAGTAAAGGCTAAGGTGACATCACAGAAGATGGTAGAGAAAGAATCTCCAAGAATCAGAACCACCACTGAAACAATATTGAGCTGGCAAAAACTATGAGAATCAACTATTACACAGGCGCCTGGGTGGTCAGTCTGTTAAGCTTCCAACTTTGGCTCAGGTCATGATCTCATGGTTAGGAAGTTTGAGCCCTGCATAGGGCTCTCTGCTGTCAGCAAGAGCCTGCTTTAGATCCTCTGTCCCCCCTTTCTCTCTGCCCCTCCTCTGTTCATTTTGTCTCTCTCTCAAAAATAAATAAACTTTAAAAAAATCTTAAAAGAATGAATTATTTTGGAACTCTGGACTCTAGTCAAATGATTGCAATAAAGCAAGAGTTCTTAATAACAAAGAGACTGGTAAACTTTGGTTAATTTCTGCATTTTGTGTAGCAGCCACCACCCCCTCATCTACCAGCATGGAAGCAAACACCTTGTAGGTATGGCAGCTTAGGTTCCTGCTGAAGCTTACTGTGCTAGGGTGGGCAGTAAGGACTTAATCTCTCCAAAAAATGGGGTTATGTGTTTTGATCTGCCTGCCAGGTAACTGTAAGACTAGCACAGAGGCTGGCCATTATTTCAATTCCACAGGGCTAAAGTGGCTTCCTGGACAGCATTTATCAAAGAAATGTAAGACTTTTTTCCCCCCTTTCATTACCAGATCAAAGCTCAAGGAACTATCAGGTCACTGCCTGACCATGAAGATAATAAAACAGAGACTTCAATGACCACATATAAATAGCAAAGTGGTGGTAGTTCTTACCAGTAAATACTATAAATGTAAAAGGCTTAAACGTATCAATTAAAAGACAGAGATCAGTGGGGTGCATGGGTAGCTCAGTAAGTTAAGCATCTGACTCTTGGTATTGGTCAGGTCCTGCATCAGCTCCAGACTAGGCATGGAGTCTGCTTAAAATTCTCTCACTCTTTCCCTCTGCCTCTTCCCCCCTCCCTTGTGTTCTCTCTCTCTCTCTCTCTCCCTCTCCCCCAAAAAAAAAAAAAAAAAAAAAGACACAGATTGGCAAAACGTATTTAAAGCTATGATCCCACAATATACTTCTTATAAGAGACTCACTATAGACCCAAAGACACAAATAGTTTGAAAGTAAAAAAATGAAAAAAGATCTTTCATGCAAATAGTAACCAAAAGAGAGCTGGTGTATCAATATTAATAGCAAACAAAACAGATTGTAAGCCAAAAATTGTTATCAACGACAAAGAAAAATATTACATACCGAAAAAACAATTTACAAGAAAATAACAATTATAAGCAAGGGAAAAGCCCCAAAACAATAAGAACTGAAAGGAGAAACAGGTAGTTGAATAGTAGTACTTGGGAGATTCAAAAGGCCCACTCTCAGCAACAGCTGAAACATCTAGACAGAAGATCAATAAAGAAACCAAGGACCGGGGCGCCTGGGTGGCGCAGTCGGTTGGGCGTCCGACTTCAGCCAGGTCACGATCTCGCGGTCCGTGAGTTCGAGCCCCGCGTCGGGCTCTGGGCTGATGGCTCGGAGCCTGGAGCCTGTTTCCGATTCTGTGTCTCCCTCTCTCTCTGCCCCTCCCCCGTTCATGCTCTGTCTCTCTCTGTCCCAAAAATAAATAAAAAACGTTAAAAAAAAAATAAAAAAAAAAAAAAAAAAAAAAAAAAGAAACCAAGGACCTGAACAATATTGTAAATCAAGTAGATACTACAGACATGTACTCAACATCCCCCTGCCCAATAGGAGCAGAACACATATTCTTAAGTCTACATGGAACATTCTCCAGGACAGACTCTATGTTAGGCAACAAAACAATCCTCATAAATTTAAATTCACTGAAACCTACAAAGTATTTTCTCCAACCACAATGGAATGAAACTAGAAATCAATAACAGAAAAAAAAAACTGGAAAATTAGCAATATGAATCCACTCTTAATAAATACTTCAAAGAATAAATCACAAGGAAAATTAGAAAATAACTTCAGGTTAATAGAAATGAAAATAGAAATGTTACCCAAACATTAGGATACAACAAAAGCAGTACTCAGAAAGTAACTTATAGCTTTAAAGGCCTACATTGAAAATGAAGAACTATCTCAAATCAACCTAAATTTATACCTTAAGGAACTAGAAAAATAGCAAACTAAGCCCAAAGCCAGCGTAAAGAAGGAAACAATAAAAACTAAAGCAAAGATTAACAGAGAACAGGAAAACAATGGAGAATCAATGAAACTAAAAATTAGGCTTTTTAAAAGATCAACATAATTGACAAATCCTTAACTAGACTATGAATAAAATAGACAAAATACAAATAAATAAGATCAGAAATGAAAGGACATTGTAATAGTCCCCCCCAGCCCCTACACCCTTATTGCTTCCTGCTATTTCAATTACCTGTGGTCAGTCATGGTCCAAAAGCAGGCGATCCTCCTTCTGACTTATCAGAAGATAAATAGTAGCCTAATGCTACGTCACAATACCTATGTCATTCACCTCACTTCTCTCATCACAGAAACATTTTATCATCTCATCATGTAGGCATTTTATCATGTCACATCATCACAAGCAAAAGGGTAAGCACAGTACAATAATATATTTTGAGAAAACATTCTCATACCTTTTATTACAGTAAATTGGCTCTTATTCTATTGTACTTTTAGTTACTATTAATCTCTTACTTTCTTCAGTGATGGTCAAGGAGCTTTTGAGTAAGAGTAATCTCTTACTCTCTTGCCTAATTTATAAACTAAATATATCATAGCTGTGTTTGTATAAGGAAAAACACTATATGTAGGGTGGGGTACTACATGTAATTTCATGCAGTCACTGGGGGTCTGGGAATGTATCCCCCTGGATAAGAAGGAACAAAGGACTACTTAATTTCACAGAATATAAAAGGACTGTAAGAGACCACTATGAACAATTACACACTTATAAATTAGATAATCTAAATGAAAAGGACAAATCTGTAAAAACATGGAAATTACCAAAACTATCTCAAAGAGAAAAAAAAACCTCAACATGCCTGTAACAGGAAAGTGAATACTCAAAAACTCCCAAAGAAAAGCACAAGTCTAGATGGCTTCACTGGTGAACTCTACCAAACATTTTAAAAAGAACATTGGAGGTGGTTCAAGATGGCAATGTGGGAAGATCGTGAACTCACCACCTCCCACAGACACAAAAAACCTACAGCTACATATAAAATTACCTCTGAAAAAGATATGAAAACTAGCTGAACAGCTCCTCCAAAACAAAGGATAAAAGTGCTACATTAAGACATGAAAGATAGGGAGAGTCTCCTCAACAATCCTCTCTCACCCTCCTTCACCCTCAACAATCCAACTCCCACCCCCCTTCACCCCAGCATTACAACCCACAATCAGGAAGGATCTCACAACTACAGAGTTTCTCTCTGAGAAGCAAAGGGGTGTGCTCCACACCAGGCACCTCAACCCTTGGGACCGTCACCAGAGAGATAAGCCCCCAACATGTCAATCTTTGAAAACCAATGAGGCTTATGGTCCCAGAGGACCACAGGACTAGAGGATTATAGGGAACAGAGATTTCACTATTAAAGGGCTCACATAAAAACTCAACTGCCCTGGGGGCCAGCACAAAAGGGATAGTTTGAAAAGCTCCTTGACCATCACTGAAGAAGATTCATTTGCTAATATTAAAAGCATCAACCATACTGGCACAAAAACAGACACTTAGATCAATGGAACAGAATAAAGAACCCAGAAATGAACCCACAAACATATGGCCAACTAATCTTTGACAAAACAGGAAAGAATATCCAATAGAATAAAGACAGTCTCTTCAGCAAGTGGTTCTGGGAAAACTGGAGAGCAACATGCAGAAGAATGAACCTGGACCACTTTCTTATACCATACACAAAAATAAACTCAAAATGGATGAAAGACCTAAATGTTAAGACAGGAAGCCATCAAAATACTTGAGAAGAAAGCAAGCAAAAACCTCTTTGACCTCGGCAGCAGCAACTTCTTACTCAACACATCTCCAGAGGCAAAGGAAACAAAAGAAAAAATGAATGGGACCTCATCAAAACAAAAGGCTTCTGCACAACGAAGGAAACAATCAGCAAAACTAAAAGGCAACCAACAGAACAGGAGAAGACATTTGCAAATGACATTATCAGATAAAGGGTTAGTATCCAAAATTTACAGAGAACTTACCAAACTCAACACAAAAAAAACAAAGAATCCAGTGAAGAAATGGGCAAAAGACATGAACAGACACTTCTCCAAAGAAAACATCCAGATGGCCAACTGACACATGAAAAAATGCTCAACATCACTCATCATCTGGGAAATACAAATCAAAACCACACTGAGATACCACCTCACACCTGTCAGAATTGCTAACATTAACAACTCAGGCAACAACAGATGTTGGCGAGGATGTGGAGAAAGAGGATCTCTTTTGCACTGCTGGTGGGAATCCAAACTGGTGCAGCCACTCTGGAAAACAGTATGGAGGTTCCTCAAAAAATTAAAAACAGAACTACCTTATGACCCAGCAATTGCACTACTAGGTATTTATCCAAGGGATACAGGTATGCTGTTTTGAAGGGACACATGCACCCCAATGTTTATCAACAATAGCCAAAGTATGGAAAGACCCCAAATGTCCATCGATGGATAAATGGATAAAGAAGATGTGGTGTGTGTGTGTGTGTGTGTATACACACACATACATACATACACACACACACACACACACACACACATATACGCACACACGCACACACACACACACACATATACATACAATGGAGTATTATGCGGCAATCAAAAAGAATAAAATCTGGTCATTTGCAACTACATGCATGGAACAAGAGGATATTATGCTAAGCAAAATTAGTCAGAGAAAGACAAGTATCGTATGACTTCACTCATATGAGGACTTTAAGATACAAAACAGATGAACATAATGCAAGGGAAGCAAAAATAATATAAAAACAGGGAGGGGGACAAAACATAAGAGACTCTTAAATATAGAGAGCAGAGGGTTGCTGGAGGGGTTGTGGGAGGGGGGATGGGCTAAGTGGGTAAGGGGCTTAAGGAATCTACTCCTGAAATCATTCTTGCACCATGTACTAACTAACTTGGATGTAAATTATAAAAAATGAATATAGAAAGTAAAAAAATAAATATAATAAAACTAACTTCATATCTGTTACCAAAAAAAAAAAAAAAAAAGCATTAGCCTGAGGTACAGGAGACTATTAGAACTCCCTCCAGGGACAGAGGCATTGACAGATACCATATTTGCATACTCTTCCTACCTTGCCAGCGCCAGTGCTGGCAGGAGCCAAATCTGTACTCTCCCTCTAACCTGCTAACACTTCCAAGTGTGCTCTGCTCCCATATGACCTCCACTATCCTGCCAAAGCCAGGGGCTGTGTGTAGGCAGGGTACACCCTTTAATGCCTAGCCCTGATGTCCAGAGAAGATTGTGCTTCTGGGGTCCATGGATCTGAACCAGAGAGACAGTTCTTGGCAGTCTACCACTCCCAGGGCACTGCATAGACAGCAGACTGAAACACATCCCAGTCTTTCTGTGCAAAGGTCTATTTACTTGTACTGAAGCTTCAGCCTAAAGAGCATAATTCAGAATTGCCACTCACAAAGAGGCTACAAATGTGCTCTCAGGGAATGTAGGTCAGTGGACACCATCTTTGTGTTCTCCCTTGGCCTTGCTACAGCTTGCCGTTATCTAACACAAGATATCATACTCTCCAAGAGCCCCAATTTTTGCAACTGTCACCAAGAGGACACCTCTAGATTGCCTGGTCTGGAGTCCAGCATGATTTACGACTGCCATCCCACTGGACTGTGTATATCTCTGAGAAATTAAAGCCTCTCCCCACAGATCTAGCTTCTAATTAGCCTGAAACCAGAGGTGGACTGAGATCCCTCCCTCTGGAATACTCACAGATCTTGGCACTTCCTCAACAATTGAACTTATAAAGAATAAATTAGGCTGCTTAGACAATTACAAAGGCTAAAGAGAAAGCCAAGAGCTAGGGTAAGTTTGTTTAAAGGATAAGGTTTATCTCCTACACAAGGCCACTCCTTCAGGACTGGGAGAGATAGCTGTTTTGCTTAATACCCAGACAAAAACATGGAGAGTCGGGCAACAAAAGGAGACAGAGGAAAATGCTACAACCAAAACAAGATAAAACCCTGGAGAAAAACATTAATGAAAGGAAGTTAAGTAAATTTACCTGATTAAGAGTCCAAAGTAATGGTCATAAAGATGCTCACTGAATTCAGGAAAAGAAATCAATGAACACAGCAAGAACTTCAGCAAGAGACAGAAAATATAAGGAAGTACCAAAGAGAATTCCCAAATCTGAAAAATACAATAACTAAACTGAAAACTATAGTAGAGGGGTTCAACAATACGCTAGATGAAGCAGAAGAAACAATCAGTGATCTGGAAGACATGGCAGTGGAACTCAACAAAACAGAGAAAATAAATATAAAAATAATCATCATCATCATCACTATTATTAGTGATAATAGTGATTATTATTATTTGAAAAAGCAAATCAAGCTTAAGGAACCTACAGAACATTAAGCAGAATAACATTCACATTATAAGGGTTCCAGAAGGAAAAGAAAGGGACAGAAAACTTAATTTTAAGAAATGGCTAAAAACTTCCCTAACCTCTGGAAAGAAACAGACACCCAAATCCAGGAAGCCCAGAAGAGTTCCAAACAAGATAAACCCAAAGAGACCCACATCAAGACACATTATAATTAAAATGCCAAAAGTGAAACAAAGAATCTTAAAAGCAGCAAAGACAACAACTTCTTATATATAAGAGAACCTGTATAAAGCTATTAGCACATTTCTCTGAAAAATCTCTGCATACAAAAAGGAAGATACAAAATATACTGAAAGTGTTGAAGGGAAAAAACTTCCAACAAGAATATTCTCCCAGCAAAGCTATCATTCAGAACTGAAGGAGAGAGAACAGTCTGTTCAGACAAAAAACAAAAAAAAGGCTGAGTCCATTTCAACTAAATCAGCCCTACAAGAAATGTTAAAGGTTGTTCTTCAAGCTGAAAAGACATAAATTATAAGGGAAAACACACACACACACACACACACACACACACACACACACACAAGAAAGTGTAAAAATCTCACTGGTAAAGGTACATATAGGATAAACTAGTAGGTTCATTAGTTATAAAGCTAATATGTAGGTTAAAAGGTAGAAGTGGTAAAAAAAACCAATTACAATCATTAAGATATGTACAAAATTTTAAAAAGTAAAATGTCACATTAAAAACATTAAAAGGGGAGGCAGTAAAAACAGTTTCAGAATGCATTCAAACTTAACTATTATTGGAAGTAGGAAGTTAACCTGCTATCCTTAAACAGAAAGTCATCAAACCAAAAGGGAAAAAGCAAGAGAAGAAGAAAGGCATAGAGATGAACTACAAAACAGAAAACAATGAACAAAATGACATTAAGTACATACCTACTAATTAGTTTAAATGTAATGGAAGTAAATATTTTAAAAGACACAAAATGCCTGAATAGATTTAAAACAACAAGGGGCACCTGGGTGACTCAGTCAGCTAAGCAACCAATTCTTGATCTTGGCTCAGGTCATGATCTCAGGGTTCATGAAGTGAAGCCCCACATCCAGCTCTGTACTAGTAGCGCAGAGCTTGCTCGGGATTCTCTCTCTCTCTCTCTCTCTCTCTCTCTCTCTGTCTCTCTGTCTCTCTGCCCCTCCCCTACTCATATGTGCACTCTCTACTCTCTATCTCAAAATAAATAAAAAAACAACAACAAAAAGGGGCTCCTGGGTGGCTCAGTTAAGCATCTAGGCTCCACACTGGGCATGGAACCTGCTTAAGATTCTGTCTCTCTCCCTCCCCCTCTGCCCTTCCCCTGTTCAAGCTCTCACTCTTATATACATATAAGAAATGGAAATGGAAACATATATATAGAGTATATATAGAGAGAGTATATATATAATATATACATATATAATATATACATAATATATACATACATAGTATATATATAGTATATACATATATAGTATATACAGTATATATACAGTATATATATATAGTACATATATATATATACTATATGTATATAAAGAAAGTGAAGAAATGGAAAAGGATACAGACTGAAAGTAAAGAAATGGAGGTTTCATGCAAATGGAAACCAAAAGAAAGATGGGGTACTTATTGCTTTTGCCAGACAAAATAAACTTTAAAACAAAGACTGTAATAAGACAAAGATGGGCATTACATAATGACAACAGGGTCAATCCCCAGCAACAAGATACAACAGTTCTAAATATTCATAAACACAACACAGGAACACCTTAATGTATAGAGCAAATATTAGCATATCTGAATGGAGTAATTGATACAATGCAATAATAGTAGGGGGATTTAATACCCCACCACTCACATCAATGTAACCACCCTGTCAAAAATCTATGTAGTCAAAGTTGAAGAGTCAATGTAATTATCTAGTTTAAAAAAAAAAAAAAAAAAGGAAACAGCCTTAACACATCAGTTCCATAAAAACAAGCATATACAGAAAATTCCATACAACAGCAGAATATAGTTTTTCTCAAGTGCACATGGAGTATTCTCCAGGATAAGTCATATATTAGACCACAAAAACAAGTCTCGATAAATTTAAGAAGACTGAAATGTATCAAGCATCTTTTCCTATCTCAATGATCAGAAACTAAAAATCAACTGCAAGAAAAAAAATTAGAAAAATCACAAATGGGGCACCTGGGTGGCTCAACTGGTTAAGTGTGTGACTCCTGATCTCGGCTCAGGTCATGATCTCACAGTTTATGGGTTCGAGCCCTGTGTTGGCTCCACATTGTCAGCAGATTCTCTCTCTCTCCGTAACCCCTCCCCCCGGCTCAAGTTTTCGCGCACACGCTCGCGCTCACTCTCTGTCAAAAATAAACTTAAAAAAAAAAAAGACTACCTAAAAACTGTTAGAATAAATGAATTCAGTAATGTCGCAGGATACACATATGCTGCATTTTTATAATCACTTACTTTTAATGTTTATTTACTTTTGAAAGAGAAAACATGTGCAAGAGCAGGGGAGGGGCAGAGAGAGAATCCCAAGCAGGTTCTGCCTCCTGAGCATAGAGCCTGATGCGGGGCTTGAACTCACAAACCGTGAGATTATGACCTGAGCCAAAACCAAGAGTCTGATGCTTAATCGACTGAGGCACCCAGGCACCCTGGATCATAGTTTACTTCTTAATACCACTTTAATAATGGAAACAAACATTAACTTCACCCTTACTTACTCATGACCCTGAGATCATGACCTGAGCCAGAATTAAGACTCTGAGGGTTAACTGACTAAGCCACCCATGTGTGGCTTATCATTAAGCTCAATTAATAAGGCAAGGATAAACAGACTAATTTAACAGGATGGAGGATCAGAGACAGACCACGCATATATAGATATGTATTACAAAAAGATGACACTGCAGAGCAATGGGACAGCTTTGTGACACTGTGTCTCATTATTTATAAATGGTGCTGGAACAACTGGATATCCATCTATATGGAAAAAAAAAAAGTTAAAACCTGACCTAACACTATACATACACAAAAATCATTTCCAGATGAAGTACATCCCTAAATGGGAAAGGTAAATATTTCTTGGTGATATAGGAGAATAACTTCATAATTTCCAAGTAGGGAAAACAATTTTTAAACAGGGCAAAAAAGCGCTAAGCATAAAGGAAAAGACTGAAAAATGTAAATATATAAGAACTTCTCTGCACCAAAAGTTAGCATTTAAGCACCTCACCCAACTACAGAATGGAAGATATTAGTAATCTATTGAAACTGACAAAATGCTCCTATTCAGATTATATAAAGAGCCCCTATGAATCAAAATATAGACAATCCAAAAGAAAAATGGACAAGTGACAACAATCACTTTACAAAACAGCGTATCAAAAAGGCCCAAGTTGAGGTGCTCAACATCAATAATAGCCAGTAAAAATACAAATAAAAATGCTCAAAAATGGCTAAAACTTTAAAAGGCTGGCAACAAGTGCTCAGGAGAAAATTAAGGAAAGGCAATTCTAATATACTGCTGGCAAATTTAAAGTCTGGTAGAACCACCTTGGAAGCAACCTGTCATTTTCTAACCTGGTCTACCTTAGGACCAAGATATTTTATTCCTAGACATGGATCCAACAGAAATGGCTACCCATGTGCATTAAAAAGATACAAAGCAGTGTTTTAAGAAGCATTATTTGTAATGGCCCCAAACTGAAAATTATCTCATGCACATCAAGAGTAAAATAGATAAACTGTGGTATAATCACACAATTGAATACTAAAGTAATAAAAATGAACTGCAGATCCACACAACATGGATAAATCTCAAAAATGTGCTACTGAGTGAATGAAACAATACTCAAAACATACAGAGTGATTATGTCTACATGAGATCCAAAACCAGACAAAGCCAAACTATATAGCATTTAGAGATACAGACTTAGGTAGAAACGTTTTTTTTAAACAAGAAAATTATAAACATAAAAGTCAGGCTAATGGTTCATTTAGGGGAAAGAGGTAGGGCTTTAATGCAAATAGGCATGCCATGGAGGAGTTTCTTCAGTGCTGACAATGTTCTAGTCCTTGACCAAGTAAGAATTTCATAATGTTTATAATTATTTAAATAGTACATTTATGTTTGATGCACTTTATGTGCTTTATTTCACAATTAAAAGTTCTCAAAAGGCTTATTAATGTGAAAAGTCTACTAGACATTTCAGACAATTACTGTAGCTAAAAAAGATATATATCAAAGGTGTGTGTGTGTGTATATATATATATATATATATTGACATGAATAACTTATAATGGTTCCCATCACTTAGATAAAGACATCACTTTTGGTCTGATTACAAATGGTTTCTGCTCTGGCCTTGCTCTTGCTTAGTAATGATGAAGTATAGAAGCAGAAAAATGTTTACCTTTAGCCTGTAAGGCTGACCTATGGCATGCAAGTTTCGATAAGAATCAAATACGTGCTGGTTACTACATCCTTAAAGGGTCTCATGACTGCCTGCATATCTCACCAATAGTTAATATCAAACTGAATGATAAGCACCAGAGAAATAGTGCTAAAGTAGTTTTATGAGTAGAAAATCAAAGAAACATTTATGATCTAATACTCCCTGCACATCCCCTCTCCCTTGAGCACTAAGCATATAACTACCAGCCTCATACAGCACAAAGGGCAGTCCTTTCTGCCCATGAGTCCTGTCTCCATCCTTCTTAAATAAACTTACTAAATTGCACTATACAACGTCTCAAGAATTCTTGACCATCGCGCTTCACAACCCTACTCCAATACAAATGCCTGCACTTTCCTTCGATCAATCTTTATCAGCTTGTTTTATCTTGGAAAAAGATAAAATCCTTAGGGTTAAATCTTCCAAATAAGAGTTTTCCAATGAGCAGTAATGCAAACCACTAGTATCTAAGTAGTTTTGGGTGCTATGCTAACCAAGTTTTTTAAGTTATACTTGTTTACTGATTTTAACAGTTATTTTTTATTTATGGCAAGTGACATTAATTTCCCACTCACTATAATAAATATATATTCGTTTCCTTTTGAAATGAATTCAGAGAAAAACAACAATTTTAAAAACACACTAAGTAAATAACAGCAATGGTAGTAAATACCTATTGCAAAATTGATGACATTTGTACCTGAATAACTCAAGTTCTGCAAATACTACTATGATCCATAACTTTGACCATGTGCTTCTATGATGCTTATCCTACAAACCCAATTTAGCCATGTAGACAAGAAAACATGACTCAAACAAGTTCTCTTCTGTAAAAGCAAAATAAATTACTGACTAAACCCACAAATATGGCTATATTACAACTACCTTCTAATTAGCTAACTGGCCAAAGCAGCTTTTAACATTTCAGTGCTTGGGGGGGGGGGGGGGCGGGGGGTGTTAAAAACATCTGTTAATTCTCTCCCTTGTATACAACGGTCCATAGTAGAAAGAAGCATAAACTTTTAAATTAAAGCTGTCCTGGGCTCCAATGCTGACAGTAACTAGTTGTAAGCCGACTTTCTCCAAATTATTACACTTCTCCAAGCCTTAGTTTTCACATATATTATAGTGAGGAAACAATATATCCCTTCTGCAAATTATTTCACATTTCTGAACCTTGGTTTGGAAAGAAGATAACAATACATCCCTTCCAGCATTGTCCTATGGATTAAGTTGGAATTTATTTAAATGGCTCATCACAATTGTACTTAACAGGCCCTTATAAATAGTTGCACTCTGTCTCTCGTCTGGTCTTTGCTCTTCTTTATAAATGCATAGAGCATAAAGCCACACAGTATTGGTAACCCTGTCCCAACACCTATACCCAAAAAATAATCCACATGCACTTATTTAACTTCTTCATTTTGTCCTCTGGACAATCATGAGTGAACTAAGAACAGATATTATAATATCTCCACGTCACAAGTCAACTGAGGCTCAAAAAAAGCAGAGTACCCATATAGATCAGTAGAACTAAAATGAAAGCCCTACATTTACCATAAATAGGTACCAGTGATTTTGATGTTATAGGCATTTTAGTCCTAATAGACTAAATATAGTCCTACATATCAGGAAAAGAAAACCTATAGTGTTTTCAGAAAACAAACAAAACAGACCATGGATCTGAGAGTATCCACGGGCTCTATAATCCAAATCAGGAATCACATTATGGAAAGTAACACTTAAAACTTTAATTTTTAACGCAAGTGAATTCTGAATGTAAATGATAAAAGTCATTTTCCTAAAATGGTAATAAATTCTAACTAGAATTGGCAGATTCCAGAGGACCTGGCTGGCTCAGTGGGTAAAGCATGTGACTCGATCTCAGGGTCGGTAGTGAGTTCAAGCTCCACGCTGCGCATGGAGCATACTTTAGAAAAAAAAAAAGCGGCAAACTCCTTCTAACCTCATTCCGTGTTCCAAACATACTTATTCTCATGTAAATGGACCAAATGGTAATACAACCCAGCCTCCCTCAAAACTTCAAGATTTTTTTCCCCTGGAGGTGGAGAGGAAAATATACAATCTAAAAATTCTAAAAAAGGAAGAGATTTCTTAACAAACAAAAACAAACTCATGTTTATATAAAAGCATTCCAGGGGCGCCTGGGTGGCTCAGTTGGTTAAGCCGCCTACTTCGGCTCAGGTCATGACCTCGCGGTCGGTGAGTTCGAGCCCCATGTCGGGCTCTGTGATGACAGCTCAGAGCCTGGAGCCTGTTTCAGATTCTGTGTCTCCCTCTCTCTGACCCTCCCCCGTTCATGCTTTGTCTCTCTCTGCCTCAAAAATAAATAAATGTTAAAAAAAAAAATTTTTTTTTAAAGCATTCCAATTCCTCAGATTAGATCTGTTTTCAGTATTTACATTTTTAAATAAAGATAGACATACTTCAACTTTTCTTTCTGCATCTCACTCTTCAAAAGTAACAAATTATTAATAGTAAAGAATTACTATGATCAGCTGTAGGTAGGACAATTGCAATGTTTATCTTTAAGATGTCTAGAATTTGCTTCAAAATAATATGGGGGAGAGGGTTGCTAATATGGGTATAGATGAAACAAGACTGGGCATGACAACAAATTTGAAGCTGGGTGATGAGTATGCAAGGATTCACTAAACTTTTCTATCTTCATCTGCAGATTTTAAGTTATCTAAAATTAAAAGTTAAAAAAAAAGTTGTTTTTAACAAAGTGATAAATTTTGACCACTGTTCTATGGAGTCCTTTAACTTACTGTATTGAAATTTTTCTTTTTGTACTGAAATTTTTCAAATAATCACATTCACCTAGCAGAAAATCTGGGTTTTTAAATATTCAGCATCATATTTTTGCATTTAAGTGGAATTTTAGTATTTTTTTCCCAGCTGGAGTAGTAAAATCATGAGATGCTAGGATTCTTGTTTGCTGACAGCAGTTAATGTCATGTGATATTGTAATCTAATCAAATACACATCCTAAATATTCTGATAAAAAAAAAAAAGGCGGGCAAGCTGAAACTCTCATACACTGGTAAGCAGAAACATAAAGTGGTACAACGATTTTAAAAAGAGTTTGGCAATTTCTTAAAAGCTAAACATAAATTTACTAGATGATCCATCAATTCCTTCCACTAAAAATGAAGTATGTCCACACCAAGATTTTTACACAAATGGTCATAGCAGCATTACTTACAACACCCAATTGATAAATGGATAAACAAATGGAATACTCTTCAGCAATAAAAAGCAAAGTACTGAAACATGCTATAACATGTATCATCCTCAAAAACATTGTTAAATTTGGGGCACCTGGGTGGTTCAGTCGGTTAAGCCTCTGACTCTTGATTTCAGCTCAGGTCACAACCTCACTGTTGTGAGACTGAACCCCGCATCAGGCTCCATGGTGAGGAGCCTGTCTGGGATTCTCTCTCTCTCCCTCTCCCTCTCCCTCCCTCCCTCTCTCTCTCTCTCTCTCTCTCTCTCTCTCTCTCCCTCCCTCCCTCCCCTTCTGCCCCTCCACTGCTCACATGCACACACATGCTCAATTGTTCTCCCCCTTTCTCTCTCTAAAACTAAAGGAAAATAAAGTAAAACTGAAGAATAACTTTTTAAAAATTTTAAAAAAAACCCACATTGCTAAATGAAAGAAGCACAACAAAATATCACATATTGCATGATGCCATTTATATGAAATGTCCCAAGAAGGCAAACTTATACATACAAAAAATTGTTTAGTAGGAAAGTGACTGCAAATGGTGTAGTTTCCCTTTGGGGTGATGGAAATATTATAAAATTAGATTGTGCTGATGACTGCATAGTTTTGCAAATTAACTAAAAATCCCTGAATTATATACTTAAAAATGAGAGTATTTCATGTTGTAAATTACATAAGTGTGATGGAGAAGGGGAAGTGGAAAGGAGGAGGAGGATTATAGTGCCTCTGGGATAAAAGATAAGTAGATACATGGATCTTAAAGAAGTTAACTTGGGGGCACCTGGGTGGCTCGACTGGTTAAGCGTTTGACTCCTGGTTTCAGCTCAGGTCATGATCTCACAGTTCATGAGTTCAAGCCCTGCATCAGTGTGGAGCCTGCTGTGGACTCGCTCTCTCTCTCCCTCTCCCTCTCTCTCTTTCAATAAATAAATAAATAAGGGGCACCTGGGTGGTTCAGTTGGTTGAGCATCCAACTCTTGATTTCAGCCCACGTCATGATCCCAGGGTTGTAGGATCGAGTCTCGCATCAGGCTCTGCACTGAGCATGGATCCTGCTTAAGATTCTGTCTCGCCCTCTGCCCCTACCCCTCTCTGTCTCTCGCCAAAAAAATAATAAAATAAAATAAAATACTGGGGAAAAATAAATAAACCAACAAAACTTTGAGAATCAAATTAGGAAGAATCAAACATAAGATAAGTCATCTGTAGAATGAAGTAAATACAAGGTGGCACAGGAAGCAGAAGCCAAATCTTGCCCATGACTAGATGAAAGCTGAAACCAAATAAACTGAATAGTGAGGAGTGTTCAAACAAATTAAATTTGGCAGTTTGTCTCCAACACTGTCCCTGGATAGAGTATACTGACCCAGATCTGCTACAGTGCAGATTTGTCAGGCTATCACAGCTCAGTAACACTGACAACTAAAATGATCCAACTCGCTTTGGATTCATTCCAGGTTTCCTGGTCAATCTTCAGATTATAATCTGTGTCTGATACAGGTCTTCCTACAAGAGAAGGCACTGTTGGTGAGCACAGTCTATTTCATTTGAAGTTACATTTCTCAATGTATATCAATAATGTGATACTCCAGACTTGAAAACACCTGAAACCTGTATCACTCCAAGATGTAAATAAAGTGAACTTCTAAACATATCAATTCTGAGAACCAGAGTCTGATACATAGTTCATTGGTACCTGTCACGCTTAAGAACTGACTCATCAGGCAGTCAGCCTTCCCTAGAGACACACTACTGCCCTGCTGCATGATTCTGAAAACTGCAACTTGTATTTTGTTTTACAAACTGGATGAAGGCTGCTTAGAAATCTGCAAACGTACAAAAGGTCACCCAAAAAAGACAACTGCTTATATTCATATTTCATAGTTTACAGAGCACTGTTACATTAGCTCATTTACTAGCCAACACCCTCTGAAATGACCAGGATTACATGTTTATTTCCAATACAAGTGAGGGAGTTAGGTAAAAATAATTTACAAAAGGGCATGCTGCTAATAAACACACTGACCTGGATTAAAATCCAGGTCTTTAGTCTCTGAATCCAGTACTACTTCTACTTTATTCACTGCAGTCTCTAAAAGGCCAACCCAATAAAACCAAGAAGGCCTATGTTTCTGCCAGGAAAACCAATGATTATTTTCTGCAGTCTTATGAGCAATCAGAGAAATTCTCTAATAAAGAAGATAATCTTACTGGGATCAGAACAGACTACAACAGAGGAAAATGTTCAAATGTGAATAAAGGAATAAAATAAAATATTTATAAACAATACTGAAGGAAGTACTAACAGAAACAAGTAGCTTAATTTGGATCAAATGAAGAATTCTAATTTCACATGTAAATGAAAACAAAAAAGTGCCTTCTTTTAGACTCTTGCTACAAAATCTAGTTAACGCTCTCTTGTATTTTTGTATCCTTTATCAAAAGGAATGACACTGCTTATAGATAAGGGTGAAGTTAATGTTTGTTTGCATTATAAAAGTGGTATTAAGAAGTATACTATGATCCAGGCCTCCTGGGTGCCTCAGTCGGTTAAGTATCAGACACTTGGTTTTGGCTCAGATCATGATCTCACAGTTCGTGAGTTTGAGCCCCACATGGGGCTCGGCGCTGAGAGCGCAGAGTCTGCCTGGGATTCTCTCTCTCTGCCCCTCCTACTCTCTGTCTCTTAAAATAAACTTTAAAAAAAAAAAAAGTATACTACGATCCAGCATTCCACTGTAGATATAATCACCCAAAAGAAATGAGAGTTTATGTTCACCACAAAACTTGTATAAGAATGTTCACAACAACTTTATCACGATACCCAAAAAATGAAAACAGCCCAAATGTTCATGCACAAAAATTCACACTACCATAGCAATAAAAAAGAATTGCTGATACATGCCATTATATGGATGAATCTCACAAAAATCATGTTAATAAGTAAAAGAAGCCAGACAAAGTACAAATTTAACTGGTGGCTACAAAAGTTGGAACACACGTGGGAATGGGAGAGTGAGAACTGAGAAAAGATAGAGAAAACTTTCTGGAATGCCAGAAATGTTTTATAAACTGATGTAGGAGATTGCACAGGTAAAAATTCATCAAGCTTATAAACAGTGTACTTTATGTACTAATATGTTATACTGCAATTTTAAAAAATTGGCATAAGACAATTATTTGGAACCTTTTATACAATATAGAACTTCCTTTAATCTTCAATTTCAAAACACAAAACTACTCTGAGAATATAACTGTAATTGAGAAAAAAGTGATTTTATACTAAAATTAGTTCACAGTAGAGTTAACCAAAATTACCCTGAAGATACATATTTCAAATTCTGTTCTAAAATGTATATCTCAGCGTCCTGTCGAGGTTGCCAAAAAAATAAATTAAATTAAATTAAAATATCTTAGTTTATTGCATGCCTCCACAGGATGGGCACAGCAAATGTCAGGATAATCTCTATCCAGCCTCGTTTCAATCATTTCAGCATCTTCCAGAACTAAAATAATTAAATCTAAGTTTCTCAATGAATAGATGAGATCATCTACTGAGAGAGATGAAGGGTGCTATAAGAAGAGTAGAAATTTTTAAATAACTGCTATAAGAAATGAGAAAGAACTAACTAGGAAAAAAAAGGATTACTGGGTAATGATGGGGGTCCAATTAAGATCGGAGAGCTGGATATTTAGTGGCTCCAGTCTGCAAAGTTGTGATTTTCTCCAGATGTGCTTAGTAGCCAGGCATACAGAAATAAAAAGATTAACTGATCCATGGTTGAATGTTGGACAAATACAATAAAGAGACAAAAGTACACCGCAGCTCAACCTATCTCAAAAGTTAAATAAGGTGCCAGGCTAGCTAAGAAAATTAAGGCAGAAGGGAGAGAAAAGCTATCAAAGGACTAAAAGACTCTTTAAGACTGAAAACAAACTATTGCTATGTAAAAAAATAAAATAAAATAAAAAAGTTCAACAACATACAAAAATTAATGAATAGGTCTTTTATAGCAAAGTACTATTTATTATTTTAGAAACTGGAATGCTCCTCGCAATTCTACTTTACTTTTTTTAGAGAACTAGAAAGGTTCCAAATGCAAACATCCAAATGTTTAAAGTATTCTAATTGCAAATCTATTTGTTCCTCAACATTTCTATGTAAATCCAATGATACTTTCAATCAACAAAGGAACCTTCCAAATATCTTGGTGCATCAGTGAACCTTTACCAAAAACATTAATTGTAATCAAGCTAGTCACCCAACACATCAATACGATACCTTTTAATAGACAAGAATTTGTGTGTGTTTGTATCCGCTTAAAATGAGGTCATATGTCAAAAGAATTACTTCCTATTTCCAAGTTCTGTCTAGCTTGACCTTAGAATGAAAGTGGCCAGTAATAGCATGTAATAAATGAATGAATAAAGTAAGCAGGAAAAGGTGGCTAAAACGATTTAGAAACAAATAGCACAATAACAGAATCTGACGAAAGAATATTATCAGCATATATAACGTAACAATCACTAATTAAAAGGCTTAAAGTAGGGGCGCCTGGGTGGCTCAGTCGGTTAAGCGTCCGACTTCGGCTCAGGTCATGATCTCACAGTCTGTGGGTTCGAGCCCCGCATCAGGCTCTGTGCTGACAGCTCAGAGCCTGGAGTCTGTTTCAGATTCTGTGTCTCCCTCTTTCTCTGATCCTCCCTGTTCATGCTCTCTCTCTCTCTGTCTCAAAAATAAATAAATGTTAAAAAAAAATTTTTTAAAAAAAAAAAAGGCTTAAAGTAGACCAACCAAGCATAGTCTATGGTAGAAATCAAATTGCTCAATTTGGTTGAACATAAGTACTATTTATTGAATACCTATTACTTCACCCAGCACTGTGCTATGTATGTGTGCTATGGAGCACACAAAAGCACATCTCTTCCCTAAAGACACGTAAAAGTACAGAAAAGAAAACCACACCTGAATTATCAGTTTCTCACAATACAAACCATACTTAAGTGCCAAACAAGTAAAACAATGTCATAGTAGGGTATTTGCAACCTAACCAATGAATTATTTTTCTCTGAAAAGGTAATCTCAAAAAAAAAAAAAAAAAAGAAAGACTACGATTTGGGCGAAATTAATTAGAAAAAGTGTCACTATCAGACCTGAGAGGAGTATCTGATGTTTCTGTGATGTCTGGCTATGGCTTGAACTAAACCGCCACAGCTGTGTTCCTGCTGAAAAGTGGTGGTAGTAAGAGATTTGGGTTTTGTACATCGAAGAAATTATATTCACATACACATGCATATATGCACCATTTATACATACAGGAACTCTGCTTTGGTTAATAAAATTTCAGTGTATCTGTTTTAGGTGACAGTTACCATCCTTTTAACATAACAGCAAAACTATTAGCAAACTGGTTTTTCAAAGCTATGTAAATTAAACTAGAACTTACAGTGTAATGTGAAAAAAATGGCAGTTAGGTTGTCTGGCCAAAATTAAGATATATTTGCCTACAACGTTACTCTGTACTAACTGTGCTGCTAGTACTGGCATACACCCTCAAAACACACATGTACACAATTTCATCACTTTTATTTCATCACTTAGCTTATATAATATTGCCTAAGAACTATTTCTTAACTTGTTGCCTCTTTACCCATTCAACAAATTCTAACACTAGGTAAACAGCTCACTGCAAATGCAAATTTTCACCTCCCAGTGATTTCCTTAAAAGGTAAGCTTCCATAACACAAAACCATTCCTACTGTAAACACCAGTACCATTATTACCCCTATTCCCAAGGAACTATCACACCAATACAACCTAACCCTCCCCTCCTCCATTCCACCCCCATTGAAATCTAATATTCACACAGCAGGTGAAGTGTAAGTTCTCAACCTTGGCACTATCAACATTTTGGGGTAATAACTCCTTGTAGGGGGCCATCCTGTGCAGTGAATGTTTAGCAGCATCCCTGGCCTCTACTCACTGATGCCAGTAGCATATACCATCAGCCCCAGTTGTATCAACCAAAACTGTCTGCAGACACTGCCAAATGCCCCCTGGGAAGAAGCAAAGTAACTTGTTGAGAACCACTGAATTAGAGGGATGTTTTTAAATAATAAAATGTACACTCATTAGAGCCCTTACTAACCTAAATATACCCTACATAATCCCAACTCTGGCCTACCTCTCTAACCTCATGTAATACCACTAACACTCTTCCTGCATTATGCTCCCTCTATAGTCACTATGACCTTCTCTCACTTCCTAAAATACCACAGCCATTTCTGGTATAGAAATTTTGCTTTTGCTCCTCTTCCTTGTGCTTGATTCTCGCCCAGGTTCTGTGCATGTCCCAGCTTAAATTTCATGTCCTGGAAAATGCCTTTCCTGACTGTATATATGTATATATCTCATTATTACCCATTACAGTAACTAATTTATTCCCTTTATAGCATTCATCAGTACATGCATCAATATAGCATAATCACTACATGATTATTATGTTTACCTGATTCTTGACTGTCTCTCACATGAGGACATATCTTGTCTGTCTTATTTCTAGTAAGTAGCCAAAATGAAATGAACAAACTTATAACTGGAGAATCTTAAGTACCAGATGAACTGGCATCAATGATAACCTCAGCACAACCCCCACTGCATTCCCCACCTGTATTTACCATCATTCCCCCTTGAAGTGGAGGGGAGGAAAATGCAAGAAAGAGGAAGAGCCAACAATGCTCGTTTGTAAAATATCTTTGCCAACATCATATTCTCTGAAGGGCTGTGTAGCATGCCATATGTAATGAACCTAAAGCACTGGAAAGGTGTGATAAAGAGACTGTATTCAATAAATGGTGACTATGTATGTAAAGCACTAAGCACAATACCAATAGCAGATAAATGAAAAACACCACTTTTTTTTTTTTTTTAAAGTAGGCTCCATGCCCAATGTATGGCTTGAACTCACAACCCTGAGATCAAGAGTCACATACTCTGAACCAGCCAGGTGCCCCGAAAAATGCCACCTCTCTTGCCCCTTTTTATTTTTTAATTTTTTTTAACATGTTTATTTATTTTTGAGAGACATAAAGAGAGCACGAGCGGGGGAGGAACAGAGAGAGAGGGAGATACAATACAAAGCAGGCTCCAGGCTCCAAGCTCCAAGCTGTCAGCAAAGAGCCCAACGCAAGCCCGAACCCAGAAACTGTGAGATCATGACCTGAGCCGAAGTCGGACGCTCAACCGACTGAGCCACCCAGGCGCCCCCATCTCTTGCCCCTTTTAATCTCACTCTACCACAAGCTTGCTCTGAATATGGTTAAGAATAGAACTCCGTCCCCAAAAGATATTTCCCTTTCTGCACCTCCACGAACATACTGGGTGTAACGTAGATTAGTTATTCATATACACTGACTAGGGAAAGCCAAATATCCATTAACCAAAACCAATTCATCACAAAATGAGCTCAGAAGTACATTGCAATTAATGTCAGTAAACAAAATAATCATATTAAATATTCAGTTTTTGGACCCAGCTTTAAATTAACCTTGGGTGGGGAGGGGGGATCAAAATTGCTGTTTAATAATATCAGTGTTGGTTACTAAAAATACCTACTACATCTAATACAAGTCTACTTATAGGAAATAAAATAGTAAACTGAGTTCATGATTAGACTCAAATAACAACAAAGGGCAAAATACTATAAAGTACTACATAATATTTAGTTAATAATTAGAACAAAATTATTTCTCTTAAATTACCTTTAATATACTATTTCTAACAGCATTCTGTAATGCATTTGGGAGTTTGAGGAAAGTGATATTGCAAAGGGAGCATAAAGGAAGCCAAATAGCCAGTCTGAATCCTCGTCCTGCTAATTACTAGTTATGTGACCTTTGGAAAATCACTTCACTGGGTCTCAGTTTCCTCATCTACAAACTGAGACTTAACCATAGTACCCACCTCACAGAGTTGTAAGAATTACATAACATATTAAAATGCTCAGAACAGTGTTTGATGTATAAGAAATCCTATTAGCAATATTATACGATATTATTATATTGCTGTTAACTACTATGATATAATTTTGTTTCTTAAACATGTGCATCACTGCAGTAAGTTCTATTGAACAACACTGTATCAGACCACAGGGTAGTTATAATGCCTGGTGAGATAATGCGTATCTTTTTCTTCTCTAAGTTTTTTAGGAAGAGCTTAGAAAAAAAAGCACTCTAAACCCAAAACATTTTTTTTTTTTTAATCTAGTAACTTTCACATGTAACAAAGAATTTTGGTTTCAGTCCTATTTAACAAGTCAAAGAAGAGTGGGGAAGAAAAGAGACTATCTCTAAGGATCTCTTTTCTGAGAGATAACCAAATAAATGGACTTTTTCATTCCCTGTCCACCCTATACATCAAGCTATCCACTAAACTCAGCAAATGATACCATGCTTAGTTAAGGAATTACCTATTATATTCAAATATAATTGTTAACTAAAAAAGCAAATTTGTGATGTAGTAATATAAGCTTCTCTGACACAGTAAATAAAAGATCTGAAGTTGCATCTAACAATTAGCCTGATTTTTAAAGTACACATTATGATAAATGGTTTTTAGGACAACTGCAATATCTGCAACTTAAAAATACTTGATTTCTATTGGCAACAAAACCACAAGTATTGCTAGTGCATCTGTGATTTGCTGCACACATTCGAAATCAAAGAAAATGCCAAATCTTGCCTATAGGTTAATGAAGATAAACACGTGATTATGTTCTAATCAAAGTTCATGAGCCCTGGTTTAAAAAGATTGCTTTAAGGGGCGCCTGGGTGGCTCAGTTGGTTAGGCATCTGACTTCGGCTCAGGTCATGATCGTGAATCCAAGCCCCACATCAGGCTCTAAACTGACAGCTCAGGGCCTGGAGCCTGCTTCGGATTCTGCGTCTCCCTCTGTCTCTCTGCTACTCCCCCACTGGTACTGTCTCTCTCAAAAATAAACATTACAAAAAAAAAAAAAAAAGGGTTGCTTTCAGAGATTAGAGTCACAAAACCCTGTATTCAAACTCACCACTTCCTAGCTAGGTAATACTGGGAAAAGGTACTTAACCTCTATACCTCACCTGTGAAATGGGAATAATACCAACATAAGACTTCTGTGCTATCTAGGGGCACCTGGGGGTGTCTCAGTTGGTTGAGCATCCTACTCTTGATTTTGGCTCAGGTCATGTTCCCAGAGTTGTGGGATCTTAAGTCTCTCTCTTTCTCCCTCTGTCCTTTCCCCACCTTGTGCTCTCTTTAAAAAGAAAAAGAAAAAAAAGAAGATTGCTGTGCCATTTCATCACTATTATGCTACTAGATACAGTATTTAACACACCTTCAAAAAACGTATATACTATTATAATCAGTAACCAAGGTCTGACAATTATATAGTTCATAACCTTCACTGTGCATCAGAAACTCAGATTTGTGGAAGTTGATCTGAGGTAGATCCCAATCACTGGTATATTTTTAAAGCTCCTACATGATTCTAATGTGCAGCCACTGGCCTAAAGACAAAGTTCAAACTCTTTAGTTTGGCACACTAAGAATTCTTATCACTACTTACAGCTCTATATTTTAATCACTCCTCCACAGGTAACCAATATTCTGAACACACACTGAACTAACACTTCCTCAACAAGTGGACTATAGTAGTACCTCTCAAACTTCAGCATGTATCAGAGACATCAGAAAGACCTGTTAAAAATTGCTGATGTCTCTCTGCAAAATTTCTAACTTAGGTGGACTTGGGAAAGGTCCAAGAAGATGTATTTCTAAACAAGCTCCCAGATAATATTGACACTGCTGCTGCATGGACCACACTTTGAGAACCACCAGGCAACCCTAGATCACAACCCTGTCCCTTTATATTCACCTAAAATGGCATTCCTATCTCCACCATCCCACTCTTGACTGGCTAACTATCACTTTTCTTTCAAAACTTACTTAAGAATTCACTTTCAGGAAGCAATTGCTCATTTCATCAAATCACCTCAAGGCACTTATCACATACTATAAAACTTGACTAGGAAAAAAAACCACTATAGAATGTTCTTAATGGTACACTAATGCTAGCATATGCGACTACAAAAGTTAGGTAAAGAGGCCTCCTTTGGATGAATTTTAAAAAGGTGAAAAAGGCAAATGGACAGTCTGTCAAACAGAATGAAATCTGGATTTCAGCCCTCACCTACTCCCTTGGCCAGACACCTTTATGCAAAGCACCAATTCTACAATCAATCATGACAGCCCTGGCATAGCATTACTACTAAAACACAAAGGAAGTACACCTAGACCAACCCCGGATATGAGGAAAGGAGGGAGAGAAGGAGCAATAAGGCTATCAGGAAAGGATGGAGAAGGTATCAGTTAAGTACTAAGTCATGAGTTATTTTCTCTCTACATAGAACAACAAGAACTGTTTTAATGTCTTTATACCCACAGTGTATGGCTCACTGTAAATTTCAATAAATGCATGAATGACTTACAATGAATAAAACTGTATGAAAACAGTTGCTAATATAGCTCTTTCTCACCAAATAAAGAAGCAAACACACACCCATAGCTGGCACCAAAAGCTATAAATAACTATCTAAATAATAACGTTTTGGTCTGTACACTTATCAGCTAGAAGAAAGCACAAATTTTTCTAATAACCAGATGGGAGATCAGAAGGCATAAGGAGCCTGCAGAAAATACACTTAGGTATTTCAAAATTAAAGACTTTCAAATCAAAACCTATGCGTTACCTGATTCAGAGTTGATTTCCTGAGTATTTTTCAGTAGACACTAAAAAATGTACAGGAATCTTGGAAACTAGGTCCAAGACACTAATTTCACAATGAAGAAACTGAGACCCAGAGAAGTAATGATTCAAAGACACATAGCTAATTAGTGGTAGAGCTGTAATTAAAACTCAGGTCTCTACCCCTTCGCTAGTTTTCTAATACCATGCTGCCTTTACATTTATAAAATAAAATACTAAATATTCATAACTTAAAAACTTGAGGGTTTTGTTCTTTGTATCCCATTTTTATGAAAGGACAAAGCAGTCACTCACCATCTTATTTTGTCTAAGAATTTTCTCAAAGATGTAACTTTGAACATAAGTTCTGCTCTCAGTAAAATTCATTCCTAATCTCTTTGTATGCAAAATTACACATGCAAAACTAATATTTGTAAATAATAATCCTGATACTACAACCATCAAAATGTCTCAATTACCAAGAAAGGATTACAATACCTTTACAGGAAGCAGTACATTCTTAAGAAAGAAAAAAGATAGGGGAGGGTGGGTGATGGGTATCAAGGAGGGCACCTTTTGGGATGAGCACTGGGTGTTGTATGGAAACCAACTTGACAATAAATTTCATATATTGGAAAAAAAAAAAGAAAGAAAAACGAGCCTAATTTTTGAAATATGTTTAACAATAAGCAGAAAATTCTGGCTATAAACCTCATCTTAGTTAACCAGAATATCTCATCCTCTAACCACTCTTATTAATAGTTTTAATCTAATAGTAGTTCTATGTGCTGATAAGACAAAATTAATTAAAATTCTTTGCTTCTGGAAAGTAACCTCATCATTTATAATTTTATTCACCTTTTAAATGCAAAATTAATGTCCTTTGAATTTATGTGCAATGCAATACAGTCTAATAGTTAAAAGCTAACTTTTTAACTTCTACAGCAACCCATGACAGAGGTATGTTTCGGTTTTTTGGTTTTTTTACATACTTATTTTTGAGAGAGAGACAGAGCACGAGCAGGAAAGGGACAGAGAGAGACAGAAACACAGAATTCATAGAAGGCTCCAGGCTCTGAGCTGTCAGCACAGAGCCTGACACAGGGCTGGAAGTCACTAGCTGTGAGATCATGACTGAGGTGAAGTCGCACAACTTCACCCACTGAGCCACCCAGGCGCCTCCAGAGGTATGCTTTTATTCCCGTTTTAGAGATGAGAAAACTGAGGGTTAGAGAAGTTAAAGAACTCACCAAGTTTACATACCTAGGAAAGGGCTGCATTACAATTTAACAGAGGTGGGGTGCCTGGGTGGTTCTGTCAGACTCCTGATTTCAGCTCAGGTCATGACTTAGCAGTTTGTGAAATCAAGCCCCTTGCTGGGCTTTGCATGGACAGTGTGTAGCCTGCTTGGGATTCTCTCTCTCCCTCTCTGCCTGTCCCATGCTTGCGCACATGCTCTCTCTCTCTCACAAAATAAATAATTAAGCATTAAAAAAAAAAAGATTTTAATACAGGCAGTGTGACTCAGGTGCTAGCAATTCTCTTAGACAATGGCTTTCTTGGCCATTTATCATGGGATAGTGTTTCCTTCACCTGTAAACATACAAACTTTTTGACTATCCCTAACAACGTAAGACACACAGAAATGCATTTTCCTCCCAAAATGGAATTTAAGCTCTAATAATAAAGTAGAACACAACTTAAGATATTTTTAGCTTTTATATCCTGCATGTCATAAAAATTTCTGCACATTTGCTACTTTATACTATCTCTACTAGAGGAGAGAGGACACCTACCTCTCACTGCTATACGTGAGACAGAAAAATTAATAACCTGATATAATTAGGGTCAACAGAACTTTGAGAGTAAGAGGGAATCAGGTACCTCAAAAGGGACAACCAGGTCATGTTCATGCTTGACTATGTATAAAGCCCATTTTGTCTGCCTCTCTAAGATTGAGAAGATAGGCAATGATCTCTCAAATCTCTACCTGGACCGTTAAACCAATTAAACAATTAGAAGAGAAATTTTGTCAGAGAGCCTAAAAACAGTACCAGTAATATTTAATTATTGTCACCATGAATAGAAAAGAAAGGGACTCTGCTGAAAAACTCTTCTGACTCTTGTTTGTGGCTTCCATTTACTATTTCAGGGTGGAAGCCAGCTCCCCATAATTCTACATTTTATGCTTCCAAAGTATCTTGAACCTAACCCCCTGCACAACATTTCATGTATTATTCCTGTTGGTTTCCTTTACTGCTTTGGGGTTTTTGTTTTAGTTTTTAATCTCTCCTAATAGAACAGAAACTTAAGAGCAAAACCTATGTATTTATGAATTTTATATACTCACTACTCATCATGGAGTCGACCCTCAAAAATATTTATCGAAAAAAATCTTAACTGGATTCCCATCATAGAGATAAGACAACGAAGACCTCCAGAAATTAAATGTTCCACCCAAGACCACACAACCATCATATGGTGGAACAGGGAAGAAAACTAAATCTCTATAAAATAAACTTCAAAATGCAAAGGATTTCAATATGCAGAAATGAGGCTGAGAGAAAAATGACCTTTTAAGAGATTTAGAGTCTGGATTCAGAAAGTAAGCCTGGGCTGGCTTAAATACTGGCTGTATCATTTATTAGCTGTACAGCCTTGGGACAATCAATGTACAATACTACACAGGATACTGTGCCTCACGAACACTACCACTTATCAGATCTTGTGATGCCAACAATAAATGCAATAAAACAATTGGAACAAATGAAAATATATAGAGGATGATAAGTGCTGGCAAAGTTATCAGGAAAGATTTTACACAGACAGATCCTACAATTCAGTATTTACTTTTTATTTTTTTCTTTGTGAGCTGTATCAATTATGCAGCACAATACATAAAATCTCAATAACAGTTTAAAGAACTGTTTGCTTTTTAAGCAAACACCCCATATACCCCCTACTAAGGTCAACAAACAATACTCCAAAGATTTCTTTACATTGTGCCTCTCTCCCATCACAAACTTGGGAAGTTTAATCTAATTAATATTAAATTTAATCTAACCTATAAAATGGATAACAATAACTACCTCATCAGCTTACTGCAAAACATTTATTGATACATAGTAAATGCTCAATACACATATAAAACAGAACAAAGATGGGAAGATAGGCTAGGATACAGGTATGTTAATCCAATTTGCGGAAAGCAAAAACTCAAAGAGAAGCATAGTACAGAGATAGAGCTGAAAGGCTAGGTTGTAGCCATATGAGAAATATAAGGAAAACTAAATCACAAATAACATAGGGAAAACTAAGAAAATTCACTGGGCAGTTTTGGGAGACAATCCTCCATGGGTCTCTCACTTTTCTGCATATCTTCAAAACAGAGGCACTGAATGCCCATGTCCCAATCTTTTCAAGAATATTAGTATAGTGAACAATCTTGGAAAGACAAACAGCATCTCCTTCAAAGAAAATGGGAAGCATGCTTACCATTTATCATAAGGATTCAAGTTTCCCCACTGCATATACAGATCTTAACACTACCATAGTGCATAAAAACTGGGGCTCAGAGATCTGATGCAAATGCTGATTCTGTCATTAACTAGCTGTATGGACTTGAAAAAATTAGTATACAACACTACACAGGATACTGTGCTTTATAAACACTGCCACTTACCACTAATGGTATTGCTGTAATGCATTGTTCTTTACCTCTGATCAAGGAGCCCCATGGCTCCTACCAGCATCCATTAAACTGTGGCAGGTTAACTTGTTAGCCTTCAAGTAGGGTAAAATCTCAGGCCTTTCACCATTCATGACATTACCACATAATCAATGTCTATTGTAAGTGAAAGATTCCACTTCCATATTATCAGAAAGAAGAAAAAGCAAAACAACTACATGCTGCCTTCAAGAGGTATATGTAAAATACAAAGAAAAAAAGTTTTTTAAGTAAATCAGTAAAAAAGATATACAATGAAAAGAGTAAGCTCGAGAAAGTTGAAGTGGCTATATTAATATCACATAAAGTAGACCTGAAAAGTATTACCAGGGATACAGAAAAATATTTCTTAATGGTAAAAAGATCAATTCATCAGGAAGACATATTATAAACTGTATGTGCCTAAAAACAAGAGTTTCAAAATACATAAAACAAAAATTGACAAAATTAAAGGAGAAATAGATAACTGTAAGAAATAGGCAATTATGACTAAAGTCATAGTTGTATATTTTAACCTCCCTCTCAGCAACTAAAAGAACTAGAACTCTCTCCAAAATTAAAAAACAAACAAAAATAACAGCAAATACACAAATGACTTGAAAATGCTACACCTTAATCTAATTGATATTTACAGAATACTACACTCAACAACTGCAGAATACACATTGTTTTCAAGTGTGAAAGATACATTTACCAACACAGACCATGAAACAAGGTTCAATAAATTTAAAGGAATTAAAATCATACAGTATATTCTCTGACCTCGAAATTAAGTTAGAAATCAATAACAAGATCTCTAAAATCATCCCAAATGTTTGAAAATTGAACCCATTCTTAAGTAATCCACGTATCAAAGAAATTACAAAGCAAATAAACTACTTCAAGCTGAGTAACAAAAATACAACATATCAAAATCTGTGGAATACAGCAGTGTTTATAGAAAAATCGATAGTTTTCAATGTTCATATTAGAAAACAAGAAATGTCTATGGAGCACCTGGGTGGCTCAATCAGTTAAATGTCAGACTTCAGCTCAGGTCATGGTCTCACAGTTCATGAGTTCAAGCGTCAGGCTCTGTGCAGACAGCTCAGAGCCTACAGCCTGCTTCAGATTCTGTGCCTGCCTCTCTCTCTTCCCTCCCCCCACTCACACTCTCTTTCTTCCTCAAAATAAACATTAAAGAGAAAAAGGAAGGGAGGAAGGGAGGAAGGGAGGAAGGGAGGAAGGGAGGAAGGAAAGAAAACAAGAAATGTCCAAAATTTATGACCTAAGGTTCCACTTTAAGAAGCTAGAAAAAAGAGATGGGGCACTTGGGTGGAGCAGTCTGTTGAGCAGCTGACTCTCAATTTCAGCTCAGGTCATGATCTCACAGTTCGTGGGACTGAGCCTCTCATCAGGCTCTGCACTGAACATGGAGCCTGCTTGGGATTCTCTCTCTCCCTCTCTTTACCCCTCACCCATCTAACTTTTCTCTCTCTCTCTCTCAAAATAAATATTTTAAAAAGAAACTACAGAAAAAAGAGCAAATATGTAGAAGAAAAAAATTATAAGGAAAAGAAAAAAATGAGATAGAGAAGATGAATGGAGAAAAGTAGCAATGTTATTACCTGAAAAGACAGTAATACTGGTAAACCAAGAATGAAAACTGGTTAAGAAAAAAAGAAAGAACATACACCACCAGAAATTAAAGAGAAGATACCACTACAGATCCTACAGACATTAGAAGGATAACAAGGGAACCTTGTAAACAATTTATATCAATAAATCAAATGAGATGAACAAATGTTTAAATACAATTTATCAAAACTGACATGATGAAAAAAATCTAAACAGCCATATGTCTACTAACAAAACTAAATTTGAATGTTATCAAAAACCTTCCCCCTCCCCCCCCCAAAAAAATCCCTATCTAGGTGGTACCATTGGTGAATTCTAGTAAACACTCAATTGAGAATGAATATCAATGCTAGACAAATTATTTCAGTAAACAGACCTATTTTATGAGGCCATCATAACCATATACTGAAACCTGACAAAGACATTACCACCAAAGAAAACTACAAAGCAATATCCCTTATGAATATCTCCAAACCCCTAAACAAAACATTAAATATGAAACATGAAATACTCCAAGTGAAAATTACCCTAGAAATCAAGGATAAAACAAATTCTTCTGCAAAATTAACTGTGTCAATTTATACCACTGCCAAAAGCAGTATAATTTCTTCACATTCTCACCAACACTTGATATTATCAGAATGTTTAATGTTTGCCAATTTGACAGAAGCAAAATGGTTTCTTCTTATGGTTTTACTTGGCACCCTCCTGATTACCAAGGTATAATTCACTGCTCTCCAGTTCGAAGTCACGATATCACTTAGGTGAGATGCAACCAACATTCTTTATTTAAAAAACAAAATCTGAAAATATCTGAGAGCACTACATAAAGGCTAAATACTATTTCATGAAACTTTTATTTCGTGTGTGTGTGTGTGTGTGTGTGTGTGTGTGTGTGTTTGTATTGGGTCACAATGTAAAATTTTTTTGTTACCTGTGAGCTTCTAGCAAGTTAAAAGCTATTACTGTAGCTGTTTAATTACAGCAAAACTCTATGAGATATTTGGGCAACTTAATAGTGCACCCTTTCTGCCCATAGCACAAAGGAATGTATTTTATAAAAAAAAAAAAAAAAAGTAGGATTTAAGATGTCCTTCAAGCACAAACTGGCAAAAACAGAATTAAAAGAGGAGGAGGAAAAACCTAAGGGAAGCAATAAGGGATGAATTATATGGAGAAAAGATTCTATAAAACCAACTGGTCTATGACCTACTTAAAGCTCACTTTAAAAGAATCCCATTTCTCAATAAAACAGGGTTTCTCTCAGCACTAAGGTAGGAAGCTGGGATCCTATCCTCTTAACTATTGAAATGACAGAAAGCTAACCCCTCCTTCTCTGCAGGCATTCCCCTAATTCCCATCTCAAGATTCATCTCATCCTGGGGCTTAAGTAAGAATATTCTTTTAGGTCTCTACTTCCTGCTTTAGGTAGAAATACCTTAACTCTAAAAATTTATATGCTTATTCGGCTAACAAAGATTTACCAAGCCCCTATTATATCACCTATTAAGAAATCAAATTTTATCCCCCTAACAATTTTAACTCTTTATATTGAAGAGCTATATTCTTTAAATTCTTTATTCTTTAAAGCTTGATATCCTTAACTATAACTCTCCTAATTGCCTCCTCTTGAAAATATTTTGCTTCTTGGACTCAAACCATCCCACATACCACCTTCTGCTACCTTCTTTGTTCCACCAACAATATCTCTGACCCTTACAAATAACTATTTTCGTAAGAACAACTTCTTTACAATCTGCAGACCAATCAAGCCACAGCAATTGCCTGCTGCAATCAGTATGTGAATCTACCTGTCACTTAATGGCTTAAGCATTAAAATCTCTTACCTTATTAGATTCAATCTTATCTCTAAAATGGGTAAAACAATAGGTATGAAGGAATAATGATAATTAATTTCCTACTGCCTTATTACCTGAAGTTTTTTAATTCTAGTTTTTAATTTCCTTTAAATGCAATAAAATATTTTTATAGAAGGAGGCACTTAAAATGAGGTACGAGGAAATAATGGGAAAGTAAAAGGTTTAAAGACAAGTAAGTATGAGTAAATTTATCAAGTGGGTTATTGCTCTCCCTCTGTGCTCTCCTTATATGTCTGGATTCTAAAGACTCAAACGTAAAGATACCCCTTTCCCAATGGCAGGCAAAATTCTAAGAACTCTCAATGACCCACATCCTATAAATTACCTTCCCTTTGAGTGTAGGGGACCTGTAAACATAATGGGGTATCATTCCAGTGGTGGTTACATGGCAAACAGATTTTGCATATGTATTTAAGGTCCCTAATCAGTTGAGTATGCCAAAAAGGAAATTATCTTGGGTGGGTCTGGCCTAAGGAGATGAGCTTTAAAAAGGGGTCTTAAAGGGGAGTCTAAAGGTCAAAAGAAAATGAACATACTCCGGGGCGCCTGGGTGGCTCAGTTGGTTGAGTGCCCAACTTCCGCTCAGGTCATGATCTCATTGTTCATGGGTTTGAGCTCCGTGTCGGGCTCTGTGCTGACAGTTCAGAGCCTGGAGCCTGCTTCAGATTCTGTGTCTCCCTCTCTCTCTGCCCCTCCCCGCTCGCGCTGTCAAAAATGAACAAATGTTAAAAATAAAAAATAAAAAATAAAAAGAAAAGAAAGAAAGGATGAAAAGGAACATACTCCTTTACTATAGGATTAAGCAGCAAAGAAAAAAGGGGAAAAATCGAAGAAGAGAACTTCCAACTACCTCCATTTTGACATCAGTCTGTACTTTCTAACTGATTAAACTCCTCTTTCCAGCTCCTCTCTTAAATCAGGCAAAACACCCAAAAGGCAAAGCATCCCCTGATGGGACCAAAACTACACCCACAAGCAATAAAGACTGCACTGAGCCAGTAAGACCCATTGTGACTGATGCCTGGAGCCAGGTGCTCTTGTACCCATGCACCCATGCTGCAAAAAAGATGTATCTTTTTCCCCAGTACACTATATGCAACTGCACTGATTATGAAGATACACAGATCCACAATCAAAGGGAAAAGCTAAAATTGTATAAAATGTTTAAGCTTTGTTAAACTACCATATACTTTATAATCTTCCATTTTAGTGATGAGAAAAGTAAGGCTCAGAGAGTGATATCCCAAAGACAATAAACCTGGGGAATGTTTAAAGTAACTTCCAGAGCTCTTTCCCCTACACCACAGCCCCCTTAAAGCTTTAAAAACGCCATTGAAATCAACAGTTAATTTTATTACTGTCTTCAAAGCAAACAATCCTAGTAACATAATTTCCCACCTTTCACATCTATTTCAGTAACTCAGCTTTGTCAGAACATCAAAACTAAAGTGGATACTGAGAAATTTCCACTCAAAAGTAGTCTGGTTGTAAAAATGACCATCGGTAAACTGCTTGAATAAATTTAAAATACATTTATTATAAATGTGAAGAAAAAAATTAGCAAAACACCTGTAGGTTTCCCAGAACTTTATTTAGAAAACAATCGGTGTTATGTGTTTACAAAAATCAAAAGTAGACACCCTTTCCATATCTTTCAGTATTTCTCCCCTTGTGCAATTTTTTAAATCTGAAATCATCACTGTAAATATGAGAACATGGCACAATATTTCGTACAATAAATAAGTCCTTTTATGTTCACTGTTGCGTATATTTCACCATAAAAATTTGCAATTTTCTTAAAACACACATGGAAAACTAAAAGGTAGAGTCGTATTCAAATTCCACAAGTTACAAATCACAAAACTTTCTTTATACTAATTCAAATACTTTCACAAACACTGTATTTCCTAGGAAGATGAAAAATATAGTCCTTTCTAGTCACGACCACGCGAAGGAATAAACTATATTCATCACCTTAAGAATTTTAACAGCAAATAATTCGCTACCGTCACATACAAACAGCATTGTTTTGAGTCTATAAGCTTCCAAAACCATCCCATGATTTATACGCCCCGGGCACGATTCTCTGCAATGTGAAGAGAATCGATAACATTTCAAATGTGGGTAGAAAGGGTGACGTGACAATCCTAAGACCTGAAAATTTTTTAAGTCCCTAGAGCACACAAGAAGCACCCAGTTCAGACACTCCAATCGAGGCCCAGGTCCAACTCCAGGCACTCCAGTTTCCCAGCTCTTCACCCCGCCCCCACCCCGAGAAAGGAGGGAAAACAACTTTTATTGGCCTCTTCTCCCGGGGAATTGGCAAACTAGCGGGGCAGTGCTCCGGTCTGGACACGTTTTACAGTGAGGCCTCCGTCGGGGGCGGGGAGGGCAGATAGCGGGAAAGCCTGGCTTCGAAGCCCCCTCTCCCCCAGTCGCAAGCCCCCTGCCCCACCCCACCAAGAAGAGGCCCCAGCCGGCCGCCACGCCGAGCGACCCCCAGGCCCCTCCGCTGAGGCGAGCTTGTTGTCATGTGACGCCGCCGCCGCTAAAACACCGCAGAAACGCAGGGCGGCGGGCGGCGAAAGGCATTCGCACCAGCCCGCCTCGGCCCGGCCCCGCCGGGCGCGGGCGAGTCCCGAGAGTCCGGGCGGGGGGGGGGGGGGGGGGGGGGGGGGGGGGGCGGGCTTGGCGGCGGGCCCGAGCGCGCCACAAAGGCTTCCGCGCCCGTCGCTGTAGTGCCCGAGCGGGCGGGGGCACGATTTTCAGGCCCGCGGGAGGGGTGGGGAGGGACGAGGGCTCTGGGGTGCCCGCCGCGCCCACAGCCGCCCCCTGGGCGCCCGGACGGCCAGCGACCGCCGCGCCCCGCACAGGCCCACGCGGCCTCCCTCCCCCGCGCGGGGCCCGCGCCCGGCCCGCCCGCCCGCTCCTCGCTCGCGCTCTCTCGCTCTCTCGCTCTCGCCCGGCCTCCATCTTGGATCCGCGCTTCCAGCCCCCGCGCCGCTGCCGCCGCATTCCCCCTTTCCCGCCCCCCGCCGCCGTCGCCGCCGCCCGCACTCACCTCAGCTGCCCATCCGGGCGCCGCCGGCCGTCGACCTAGTTTCCCCCCAAAAGTCTCCGGTGTGTTATTCCCGATGTGGGGGGGTTGTTACGGGGTGGTCGCCGGGGGTTCGGGAGCGGGGGCCGCGCCTTCAACGGAGCTGCAATCCTAACCCGCCATCTGGTGGCATTTTCCACACGCCAATGGCGCCGCTGCAGACTTGGGTCCGGACCGCCCTCTGCTGGCCGCGGCGCTTACTGCCTAGCTGACGGGACGGGCCTGCCCGGAAAGGGGAGGGAGCTGAGGCGCGAGCTGGGGACCGCAGCGGGGACGCGCGCAAACGCTTTCCTGTGGGGATTGCGCGCACGCGCACCAGCGGGGCGGGAAACGTGGCCGCTGCGTGGAGACCCCGCCCCCACACGGAGCCGTAGCCTAGCTCAGCCAATCGCAATCGGCGGATACCTCTTGGTGAGGGCGTTGTGGACCGTTCTTGGGCCGCCTGAGGCTGGCAGAAAGACGGCCACGGTGGCGCCTGCGCGCCCTGCTAGCCGAGTTGCCGCCCGCCATTTTCGGAGCTTTTCCGAGACCTGGGAGGGAGGCCCGCCCCCGGCCGGTTCACTGAAGCCCCTCCCCAGGTCGCGAGACTGGCGCTTCCCTGCAGCCTCGTCTGACTAGTGCTGCCTCCATCCCACGTCCGGGAATCGCTCTGCGGAAATAGGAGGGAGTGAAGGTGCCAAGCTCTTCATCCAACTCTCCTGGGTCTAACGAGGGCCTCTGAGCTTAGCATTGTATTAGCTACCTTTTGTTGACTGTTGGGAAGACGGTTTTGCGAGCGAGGGTGAAAAGGTTTCGAGAACTGTTTAGGCCCTCCCTTGCCGACCTAGACGCTACAGTGCCTGCCCCAGGCCGATTGGCGTCGTCCCTGCCTCTGTAAAGCAGATCCTCTCCGTAGTGCCGGCTTTGCATAAGGCGGCAGCATTGGCTAGTTAGTGAAAAAGGAATGTAGCTGCACTGGGAAAATACAGCCTCAGCTTTGAGAGTTCTCTTCCCACAGCGTAGGACAACTCTCAGTGGCTCTGAAATGAACGTATTGACTAATGTGAAATGTAACCAAAATATGTCCTTGAACGTCGCCTCTTCTACCCGCCTTTCTGTGGCAGTGGCTCCTACATTTCACCTGCTCACAACTTTTCAATACAAAAGTGAATCCTTAATCTCCCTGGTCAGCAGCCCCATTCATGACAATTCTTTATTGCTAGAGCCAGCTCTGTTTTAATATTGCCTTAGAATCCCTCAAATCCTTTAGTCTTCAGACCCAATTTCCAATAAATTACCCCTATTACCTGTTTCTTTCCCAAAGGTCACAAAGTGTGTGGCTGTTTCACTGGAGGAAGTCACAGTCGACCTAGACGGGTATGAATTCGTGACTGGCCTCCCATCTATAAATTTTTTTTTTTTAACTAATCTCTGGTTGACTTCTCATATTTTCCTCAAAGACTTTACAGCTTTCCTTATTAAAGGTTCCAGTCCCAATCCATACTAATAGGTAACTTCATTTAGTTTCCTGGAATCTAAGCTCGAATTCCCAATTCTGGTTTGATTTCTCTCCATCTTAAAATATCTGTAGTCACATTCTGTTCATGATCTCAAAAATTCTCATCAAATTAGCCTGTTCTCCACTTCTCTCCAAAGCCAGTCCTCCCTGGACTATGAATGCCATCCCTTCCCACTTCCTTCCACCACTACTTTCTTAAGGTCTTGTATCTTCATGTCCTTATCCGTCAGTTTCTTTTCTGCTTTTCAACACAGTTTCCATTGTCTTTTTAAAATTTCTATTCTATTCTCTTGAGTAACGATACTATCAACGTTCCTTTCACTGTCACATTTCTGACAGGGTGTAATCACCACCTCCATTTACACTTTATTCCTTAGTTTGTATTAATCAGGCTATAACAGCAAAATGAAATTACACTTTAAGGTCAACAGAGTTCTAATTTCCAGCCATTCTTTCATTCCTCATTTTCTTGGCATACCAATCCCTATCCTCTCTTTAAAGCCCTATTTCCCTTTATTGTAAGACAATTCCTATTATCTACAACCCACCTGGTTTACTGGTCTTATTCCTTTGCTAGCTCCTCCTCTTTCTTCCATCCAATAATTCAACTCCTAGCTCTCTGTTCTTCTCCACTATATTCTTTCACTTAGGAAGTCTCCCAAAATAGGGGTGCCTGGATGGCTCTGTAGGTTAAGAGGCCCACTCTTGACTTCAGCTCAGGTCATGATCTCACGGTTTGTGGGTTTGAGCCCCACATAGGGGCAGATTCTGCACTGATGGCACGGGGCCTGCTTGGGATTCTCTCTCCCTCTCTCTGCCCCTCCCCTGTTCTCTCTCTCTCAAAATAAATAATCTTTAAAGAAAAATTTTAAGTCTCCCAAAATTACTGTTTCTGATTTTTCCTTAACTAAGATTCCTCATGTTCAGCTTACTTGCCAGGAAGCTCCAGCTCAAAATTTAAACATTTAAAATAAAGCATTTGGGGGGCACCTGGGTGGCTCAGTGGGTTGGACGTCCAACTTCAGCTCAGGTCATAATCTCACAGTTTGTGGGTTTGAGCCCCACATCAAGCTTTGTGCTGACAGCTCAGAGCCTGGAGCCTGCTCCAGAGTCTGTGTCTCCCTATTTCTCCTATTTTTCTGCCCTTCCCCTGCTCATGCTGTGTGTGTGTGTGTCTCTCTCTCTCTTTCTCTCTCTCTCTCTCTCTCTCTCATTCTGTCTCAAAAATAAACATTTTTAAATTTTTTTAAATAATGCCCTTTTCTTATTCAATAATAGCATTGTAGTCTCAGGACTCGGGAACCATACTGCTCTGGAAAGCTGTGTGATCCTGGACAAATCTCTTTGTGGCTTAGTTTCCCTGATTGTTGGAAATAACAGTAGTACCTATCTTATAGATTTGCTATGAGTATTAAACAAATTAACATTTATAGAAATGCCATTGGTATTGTTGCAGTGTTGTTTTTATCTTGCTAAGAACTTTTTAGCAATTTTTTTTTTTTTAATATCCAAGAGCATGGGTAATCAACTTTCTGAGTTTAGAGAAATCTAAAATTTTCTTTATTTTGCCCTCTCACTTAACTCAATAGTTAAGCTGGTGTTTGTAAATAATTACCTAGTTTCCTATGTTCTGAATTGTAGAGCTAGTCTTGACTCTTTTCCTTCAAAATAGCCAAACTCCCATGATATTGTTATTCAGATTCCTGGCTTTTTCTCCCACTGCTTTTATCCTTATTCAAGGCTGGCCCTCCTCACAAACTCCCATTGTCTTACACATAAGAATCATGATAGCCTTCTAAAAAGTCGATGTCTTTCATTCATCACCCTTTAAAAAAATGGACAAAAGTTTTCTATGATTCCTGGTTTATAAAATATAATTGAAAATACTTAATGATATTCAAGAAATGCCTTGATCCTTTTCCAGATTCTATTTTCTTATAAATTCTTCAAATTAGTTGATTTATTCTGAAAAATCATAAATGTAAACAAAGGGTAGATACATTTAAAGTTTAGCTATTTGGTAAAATAAAGTAATAGGTATTATAATGAGTTGACTTTGTTACAGAATCACACATTTCCCATGAGCCTTTGCTTTTGTGAAATTCTTAATCAAGATTCCAAAGTTCTTGGCAAAGATTTTCAAATACCACAATTTTCATGAATAGCTTCAAACCATTTTGTATGAACAAAACATCAAAAAAGGATATCTGACACTAGAACATCAAAAAAGGATATCTGACACTAGTGTGAGGAGGAACTAAGGATTCTTATCTATATCTTTATGTGTGTGTGAGAGAGACAGAGAGCCAGGAGCAGAGAGAGAGGAAGAGAGAGAATCTTAAGCAGGCTCCATGCCCAGCGCTGAGCCTTACATGGGGCTCCATCCCACCACCCTGGGATCATGACCTGGGCCGAAATCCAGAGTCAGATGCTCAAACAACTGAGCCACCCAGGTTTCCCAGGAGCTAAGGATTCTTAAATATTATTTAGAGTAGGGAATAAAGTATCAGTACAACAACCATTTGCTTAGTCCACATTTCTTGGAAATCTACCTCATTGCTCATTTCCACTGATCTGAGATGAGCCCTGACCACTTTGAAGATTCACCTTTGTAGGTTAGATGTCTAGAGAAGAACACACATACCCATTACACTTTTTTTTTTCATGTTTATTTCTTTTGAGAGAGAGAGAGCCACACATGTATGTCGGGGAGGGGCAGAGAGAGAGGGAAAGAGAGAAAGAGAGAGAGGGAGAGAGAAAGAATTCCAAGCAGGCTCCTCACTGTCAGCACAGAGTCCAATTTGGGGCTTGATCTGTTACCAACTGTGACATCATGACCTGAGCCAAAATCAAGAGTCGATGTTCAACCTACTGAGCCACCCAGGTGCCCTTTTGCACCCATTACACTTTTATTTCAAATCAATTTATTGGTCTTCCTGGTACAAAAATAGACATTTAAGGGACACCTGGGTGGTTCAGTTGGTTAAGTGTCCAACTCTTGGTTTCGGCTCAGGTCATGATCTCACAGTTTCATGGGTTCAAGCCCTGTGTAGGGCTCCATGCTGATGGTGTGAAACCTGCTTGGGATTCTCTGTCTCCCTTGCTTTATGCCCCTCCCCCACTCATGCTGTCTCTGTCTCTCTCAAAATAAATGAATAAACTTAAAAAAATTTTTTTCACCTAAAAAAAAAGATATCTAATATTATATATTTGAAAATTGCATTTATAGAGTTATACATCAATGTATTACAAGCGTAATGTAAATATAATACAAATGCGTTGCAGAATAAATGGTTAACGTTTATTAACAAATAACATGAACTTTCCCTTATAACACAAAGAGTCAGTTTGTGACTATTTAGATGGCAGAGTAACTTTAAAATTATCTGTTTTTCCCTCTCTGAATAATTTTAGCATGAGGAAGATTTGAAATTATTCCATTGACTTTAGAGTTCTGCTTAAAGTGAGAGATGTTCAGCCAACTTGTTTTCATAACGATAAGGCTGGTATTCCTTTCACAGAAACCTTTTTTTATTTTAATCACTTTGTGTTTTTAGATCAGTTTTAGGCACAACAAAATCTAGAGGAAGATATGGAGATTTCCCATATACCCCTGTCCACACAGGCATTGCCTCCTTCCCTATTATCAACATTACTCACCAGAATGATACATTTGTTACCAAAGATGAACCTATATTGACACATCATAATCACCCAAAGTCCATGATTTACTTTAGGGTTCACTCTTGGTGTTGTATATTCTGTGGGTTTGGACAAATGTATAATGATATATATCCATCATTATAGTAACATACTAGTATTTTCATTATCCAGAAATACCCTGTATAATATTCTGTATAATTCTCTCTATATTCATCCCTCCTTCTCCCTTACCCCTAACAACTACTAATATTTTTATTGTCCCCATAGTTGCGGTTCTCCCAGAATGTCATGTAATTGTAATCACAGTATGCAGCCTTTCAGATTTGCTTCTTTCACTTGGTAATATGCATTTAAGCTTCTTCTATGCCTTTTCATGGCTTGATAGCTCATGTTTTTTAGTGGTGAGTAATAATCCATTGTCTTGATATACTACAGTTCATTCATTCATGTACTGAGAGACATCTTGGTTGCTTCTAAATTTTGGAAATTATGAATAAAGCTGCTATAAGCATTCCTATGCAGGTTTTTTGTGAACATGTTTTCAACTCATTTGGATAAGTACCAAGGAGTGTGATTGCTGGATCATATGGTAAGAGTATATTTTGTTTTGTAAGAAACTACCAAATTGTCTTCCAAAGTGGCTAAACCATTTTACATTCCCAACAGCATTGTAAGAGAGTTCCTGTTGCTCCACATCCTTGTCAGCATTTGGTGTTGTCCATGTTCCAGATGTTGGCCATTCCAATGGGTGTGTAGTGGGATCTTTCTGTTGTTTCAATTGGCTTTTCCCTGATGACATGTAGTAGAGCATCTTTTCATATGCTTATTTGCCACCATATATCTTCTTTGGTGAAATATCTGTTAAGATCTTTGGCCCATTTTTTAATTTGGGTTGTTTGTTTTCTTACTGTTGTATTTTAAGAATTCTTTGTAGGAGCACCTGAGTGGCTGTCAGTTTGGCTCTTGATTTCAGCTCAGGTCATGATCTAATGGTTCCTGAGTTTGAGCCCCATGTCAGGCTCCACACTGACAGTGTAGAGTCTGCTTGGGATTCCCTCTCCATCACTCCCTCTGCCCCTATCCCACTTGCACTCTCTCTCTCTCTCTCTCTCAAAATAAATAAACTTAAAAAATTTTTTTTAATTTTTTAAAAGATTTTTTTGTATATTTTGGATAACAGTTCTTTATTGGATATGTCTTTTGCAAATATTTTTTCACAGTCTGTGGCTTGTCTTCGAAATCTTTTTACATTGTCTTTTGCAGAGCAGAAGTTTGTAATCTTAATGAAGTCCAACTTATTGATAATTTTTTTCATGGATTATATTTTTGGTGTTGTATCTAAAAAGACATCACCATACCCAAGGTCATCTAGATTTTCTCCTATGTTATCATCCAGGAGTTTTATAATTTTTCATTTTACATTTAGGTCTGTGATCCATTTTAAGTTAATTTTTTGTGAAGGATGTAAGATCTATGCCTAGATTTTTATTTATTTATTGCCTGTGGATGTCCATTTCTTCCAGCATCATTTATTGAAAAAACTACCTTTTCTCTATTTTGCCACCTCTGTTCCCTTGTCAAAGACCAGTTGACTATATTTAGGGGGTTTATTTCTGGACTCTCTATTCTGTTCCATTGATCTATTTCCATTGATCTATTCTTTTGCCAATATCACACTGTCTTGACTACTGTAGCTTAATAGTAAGTCTTGAAGTCAGATAGCTGCAGTCCTTCAGCTTTGTTCTCCTCCTTTAATATTGTGCTGCCTCTTCTGCATCTTTTGTTTCTCCATGTAAACTTTATTCTTTTTTTTTTATTGAAGTATAAAACATACAGTGTTATATTACTTTCAGGTGTACAATACAATGACTCAACAATTCTATACATTACTCAGTGCTTATTAAGATAAGTGTACTCGATGCCCTTTATCTATTTCACCCTTCCCCCACCCTGCTTCTCCATATAAAATTTAGAATAATTTGTTGATATCCATAAAATAACTTTCTGAGATTTTAATTGAATTGCATCGATCTATAGGTCAAGTTGGGAAGAACTGATATCTTGATATTGGTTTTTCTTATCCATTAACATGGACTATCTCTGCATTTATGTAGTTCTTCTCTGATTGCATTCATCAGAGTTTTGTAGTTTTCCTCATATAGATCTTATAAGAAAGACTTTTCAAAGTAACATTTTACTCATGATTTTTCCCTTCCCTGCCCCCTTTACAGAGTTCTAGGTGCAGCTACTAGATATTTAGACCAAAGAGAGGTCCTCTGATTATGCTTTCTCACTCTTCACTTTCATTACTTCTACAAAGCCTGCGAATATCTGTAACATAGTATTTTAGGGATTATGACCACTGTCTCATTTTACTCTCACAAAATAAAGTATTCTTCCTTTGCATTTTTGCTTGGTTATAGGATAATTGTTATTGCTTGTATTGCTAGATCTTTGCAAAAATCAGAAACAGTTTCCCTTTCTTTCCTACTCTTGCAATAAGGTGTGCTGCCAACTGTTGGTAATAATGTGTCATGCCTAACTATCAGAATAACCCATGGTTTTTCCATTCCTTTTTTAATACTAGAAACACTATTCCTTCTAAACATGAACAATCAATTACCAAGGTTGGTAATAAGAAGGACAAAAATACTTCCTTTTTCAGAAACAGTAACCTGGTTGCAGGCAAAACCCTATCCCCCAAAAATGGAGGACCAGAACTCAGAAAGAAATCTCATAAGCAGATGGCTAAAACTAGTGTGGATAGAAGCTAAAGGTTCTTATATATTCCTTAGGGTAGGTAATAAAATATTAGTAGAACATCCACTCGCTTACTCCAAGTTTCTGTGTGTCCTTGGAATTTCCACCTTATTGCTTATTTTAAAAGATCTGGAATGAAGCTTGACCCACTTTAGGGAGTCATCCTTGATAGGATAGATGTCTAAAATACTGTTTCCATGGGCGCCTGGTGGCTTAACCAGAAGAATGTGTGACTTTTGATCTTGTGAGTTTGAGCCCCACATTTGATATAGAGATTACCTAAATAAAACTTTAAAAAATCTATTGTTTCCATATAAACAAACAAACAAACAAAAAAACAGCATCTATTTTTTTTTCTAGTCAAGGAAATGCACACATGGCAACAAATAGAAGGAAACAAATTAAATTGTAATGGATCAAATAACACAAAAGAATTTATGATGAAAAGCAACAAACATCATAACGCTTTCTACTTCTAGAATCAATCTCTGGGGCCAACCTCTTTTACATGTTTTCGTTTGTGATTACTTAAGTATTTCTAAATATGCTCATATCAGCTATAGAATATCTAATGACTTCCTGGCATAAAAGGTAAGAACTATGCTAACACCCATTTCTCCAACATTTAACAGTTACATTAATTTTACCTTTTTTTATTGGTTATCTTTGCAACTTTTAATGATATACTATAAAACTCTAAATAATATTTCAACCTGAGGTAGATACTATTTCCACACTCCAATTTTAATATTGCCATTCTTCCTTCTCACCTTTCACTCACCTCCCTTGAATATAGTCAATAAGTCTTTTGTATTCTGTCCATGGGTTGACTCATCAAAGTTAACAGCCAACTTCAAGGCTAAGGAGAGTGCCAAGATTGCATTTTCTGCTCCACAAGACTTCTGTCAGAACCACTAGAAAGTCACTCAAAGGAAAATGTGCAGAACATCAACATCAAATGGATTCTCTTCCCTTACTATCAATTGCATAAGTATTTATGCTTCATATTTGGGCCACAAACTCTTATATGGCTTTGTTTTTCCTAGAGTTTCAAATTGCCTTTTTCCCCCCACTGTGTATTTTACCTAATTTGTCGTATCAAGTTTTTTCATTTTCCCTACTCTTTTACAGAGATATTCTCTTTCTTTGGCCCCCTGGTAATTGCCCCTAATCACCTAATGAAACTTTGGCTTTCTGTCCACTTAATCTAATTGTTCTTTAACCCTGCTACCCACCTGAGAACTTCCCTTTACTCTGCTCCAAGGTTGGAGCCACTCTTTTCTAGAATCCATGTCTACTTTTTTGGTTTATCTTCTTGGTTTTTTAGAGAACATCCTTGCTAACTACTTATGAAAGAATGGGAAAGAAACTTTTGGTTTTTTAATATTTGCAAACATTTTCATTCTGCTGGGTCAGTAGATCTGATTTACTTTCCCTCAGAACTCTAAAGGCATTATCTGCTGTCTTCCAGTATTCAGTGATACCGATAAATTGGATGGAAGTGTGGTCTTATTCTTAATAAATGACTAGTTTCTTAATTTGCTCATCACCACCAGAAGCTTATACACTTTTAATTTACTTTATTTGCTATAAATCATCTCTGGGTTAAATTATTTCATGAGGACACCTGGGTGGCTCAGTCAGTTGAGTGTCCGACTCATGATTTTGGCTCAGATCATGATCCCAGGGTCATAAGACTGAGCCCTGTGTTGGGCTCCACTCTGGGTGTGGAGCCTGCTTGAAATTCTCTCTCTCTCTCTCTCTCTCTCTCTCTCTCTTTCTCTGTCTCTCCTTTCCTTTCCCTCCCTCCCTTTGCCGCTCCCCTGCTCTCTCTCTCAATAAAATAAAATATTTTATGAAAACCTATTCAAATCACTTCCAAATCTTTTAGTGCATGTTTTTTATAATCAAGTTATTTCTAAAAAAGAACTTTTTAATATAAATATCATATGCATGCAAACTAATTAAAAAAGTGGAAGTTACTTGCTTTTCCTTTTCCCTTGACATCTTAGTTCTCCTTTCCAGAGGCAGCCACTATTATCCATTTCCAGAAGGTTTTAGACTATCTCTTTAATCTGAGTGTTATAACATTCCTAGGGATAAAAATTTAATAGTAAGCAATCAAGATCAGAAATGCAGATTTTTGTCTCTGAATCAACGTAAGCAAGAGTATAAATATCTTCTGTCAGTAACATCTATGTAGAAATTTATTAAGCACCTACTAGTATAAATGGCAGATACTTGGTGTGTGTGGTTTTTGTTTGTGTTTCGAGTTTTTTGTTTGGTTAGAGCTTTATTAAGGTATGATTGACATATAGTAAACTGTGCATGTTCAAAGTATGTGATGTAATGAGCTGTGACATATATATAAACCTATAGAACCATCACCACAGTCAGGATAATAAATATACTCATCAACTCCAAAAGTTGTAATTCATCTCCCCCTACCTCACTTATTCATCCCATCCCCAGGCAGCCACAGCTTTGCTTTCTGACTACTGGTCACTATAGGTTAATTGCATTTCCTAGACTTTTATATAAATGGAATAATACCATATGTACTTTTTTTGGTCTTATTTCTTTACTCAGCATAATTGAGATTCGACCACGTTGATGTATACATCAATCATTCATTTCTTTTTAGTGCTGCTGTAGGTATTGTATTGTATGATTATATTACAGTTTATCCATTTACCTGCTGGTGGATATTTTGTACTTCTTTTTTTTTGTCTTATAGTAAAGCTGCTGGATGCTCAGACACTGTGATTATGTTTCACTGAATTTGGTCGTTAGGTAGACTATAAAAAGCCTGTCTTTAGAGCAAGGGCCAATAATTCAAATGACTACAGGAGCCAGACAGATAACATAGGTAAGTAGAGGGAAGGGGGGAAACTCGGTGTAATAAAAGCAAGAATTTAAGCCTTATGGTGAATGACAAACTGACAGTTGGCCTCTGTGTGGGGAGGGGTAGAGATTATGACTTATGGGGGAGCTCATACTCAGTCTAAAAGAGGTACCTGCTTCTCAGAGCCAGTTGGTTGTTGCTATGTTGTCCATTGTTGCCAGGTTTTCTTTTTTTTCTTGTCCCTAGGGGCAGTCACAAATCCAAATTTTATGTAAAGCTTCTTGATTTTTTTTTAATCTTTAAAATGGCACTACTATTTTATTCCCATTCCAAGTATGGAAACAAATGGGAAATAAGATTCAGCAGTCAGACAGAAGAAAATTAAAATATTGACTTGAATAAAAAATCCAGACGTTTGTTTAATTGGATGTTTGTTTAATTGTTGAATATATTCTCACTCATTATATTATTCTCTCTCCTTTTGGTCATGTTTGAAATTTTCATAATAAATGCAATTTCTAAAAATTAGCGTGGATAAAGTCAATTAGAGAAAGAGGTTTGGTTTGGCAAATGGGTTTGCTATTGGTCTCCTCACTGTGACCCACAACTGAATACATCACCTTGTCATAGGCAGAACTGGACAAACTCAGGTCTTCCCATGGGATTCAGGCCTGCCTCATAACACTGAAAAGCACAAAATTTCTTGAATCCTATTGACAAGCCAGGTAAAAAGAAAGCCAGAGAGAAGGGGAGTGAGACAAAGACAGAGACAGAGAAAGCCCAGAAAGTGTTTAGTCTTTCAAGCTTGACTCCTTTTCATAATCTCACCTATCAGAGAAATCATTCCTACTTCCCTGGGGAGAGAGACACTGAGGAGTACTTCTCATTCTTTTTCCTCAAGGAGAATGGAAATTCTCTCCCCTCTATGGAAACAGGAGTGAAACATTTAAATGCTTCACCCCTGTGATGAACATTGCGATCCACTGCCCAGATCCCCCTACAATAAGGACTTGTCCCAGGAACTGGGTGTACTGTTAACAGAGCCTTTGGTATCTTCAGGATTGCTACAATTGCATAAAGCTACATTGCTGGAGTTTAGGCCCCCTCCCATGTTGTCCCACATTCAATTACTGAACAAAGTTGGGACATAAGAACCTGACTATCTTAGCCAACCTGAGACAACTCTGAAGGTCAGTTCTTTTCTCCTGAGTTCCCTATGGAACATGCAACTCAGTTTCTCCCTCTGCTCAATCTTGCTTCTTTCCCCTCCCTTCCACAACTATTAATCCTAAGGGCACTCCTTAATAAATATCCAGCCTTTTAAATTCTGTCTCATAATACTGTTCCCTGAGAACCCAACCTATGACAGTAGGTGCCAGGACTGAGATCTGAGAAAACAGGCACAAAGATGGGGTTTTGGAGCTTGAGCATTAGCTGCCTACCTACCTGACAATAAGGACCCCTATCACAAGATTACCATCCAGTTGTTGAAACTTTCATGGGCGCTGAATCAGGTTGGTATACCAGCGGAAAGGTATGTATTAACTGGTGTGATGTATCAACTATTTCAGAAATATGGGGAAAATAGTACCTATAAGGACAGTGAAATTGAGTGGTACTATGGATTCCCCTAAATTCACATGTTGAAATCTGAATCCCCAGTGTAGTTGTATTTAGAGAGAGAACTTTTAAGAGGTAATCAAGGTTAAATGAAGTCATATGAGTAGGAGCCTGATCTGATAGGATTAATGATCTTATAAGAAGAGAAACAGAGATCTCTTTCTCTCCCTCTCCCTCCCTTCTTCCTCTCCCCCCTCCTCTCTCTCCCTTTTCCTCTCGCTACGTCTCCCACACTCTCTCCCTCACTCTCCATGCATGCCAAAGAAAGGCCATGTGAGCACATGTGAGAAGGCAGCTGTCTGCCTGCCAGGAAGAGAGTTCTGAGAACCAAACTGACCAGCAGGTACCTTGATCTTAGACTTCCCAGAACTATAAGAAATAAATTTGTTCAAGCCCCTCAGTCTAATGGTATTTTGTTATAGTAGTCTGAGCTGACTAAAAGAGGTAGCTATTTCTTAGACAGATTGATGTGCTAGAAAAAGATAATGAAAAGCTAAGAGTGATTAATCATCAATTGAAAGTTAAAAGTAAAGACTACAAAGTCTTTTCAGGAGCATGTAAAGTGGTTCTCATCTCTTGCAGTGGGAGACTAAAGTGAGCTAAAGAATAAACTCAGTCATGGTGAACTATGCTCCAAAAATTAAATTTCTAATCAAATAAGTACACTAAGCCAAGGTCAAGGCTTTGGGTGGGAAAGAATGGGACTTAACACATTAGATGAGGATATTCCCAGGAGTGGCCCAAAACTTCCCTATTAAGACCTATCCCTTCCCCATTGTTCAGAGATGATGAAGAGACCTCTTCCTATCAAGACAACTAATGACCTCCCTCTCAAGTTTTGCTCCTAGGATGTCTCCTGTCCAGTAGGCCTTAATGATGTTAAGTCTCCATATGCTGGAAATGATAATGGAGAAAAGGAACTATACCCCAAAGGAACTTGAATAGCTAGTCAACATAAACTGAGATTGTATGTATAGAACTGAATTTTGAGGGCGCTTTATGAAAAGAAAAGGAACATAATGTGGAAAACAGAGAAGTAAGATTTGGGAGCACTTTCCCCATACTCAAGATTTAACATCATAATGAGAATCCCAGGAGACAGTGTGAATTTGCTATTAGGACAGTTTCTAGAAGCATGGAAAAAGTGATGGTCCCATACTAAATGATGTTAAAATGTTATAGTTGCCATGACAGACACTGGAAGAAAGAATTTAAAAGACCGGACAACTGGTTATGCTGGAGACCATGTACTATGTAATGATGAAAACCCCACCAGATAATTCATTTACAGAAGGTCAGGAGGCTGCACCATATATCAAGGACATAAGAAATGTACTGTTGTGAGGGGCACCGGTCTCATTAAAAGGCTCGGTGGTGACTTTTTATAAGCCAGATCAGATGGTAAAGGAAGCCACTAAAGAACTGGGTTTACTGATAGCAATAGAGATAATAAGACCCCCAAATTATAGAGGCTAGATTGTGGTGTTTGGTGTACAATTATTGTAATATAAAGTCAGAAGAACAGTCAGAGGGAAGTGATCCACAAAGAATTATGGAGATAATTAATATAACATGGTGTCCTGAGGGGAAAAATAGATGGGTAGCCTATGAGGGTACTACTCAATTGGTATTATCAGATGAATTAAAAAATATATAGCCATGAGACTGAGTCAGTCACCCCAATTAACATCATGATTCCTTACCAAGTTTCAAAATGTGAATCTGTTTTTAGACCTGGAGCCTATTAACTGAAAAGACTGAGTCCCCGTGAGGAAGGAACCTGCAACACTATGGCAAATGTACACAGTAATGATTTCTCAGTCTTTCCCCCCAAATTGTTCCAAAACCTTTGTACCTAAGGCTATTTACTCAGGCAACTGTACATTGGGAAAATGGGAACATGTAAATATTTCAAGGACTGTGATCACAGAGTCTGAATTGACACTGATACTTGGAGACCCAAAGACTCGTCATGGTCCCCTTGTGAGAGTAGGTGCATATGGGGGTCAGGTAATAAATGAAGTCTTATCCAAGTCTAGGTTACAGTCAGGCCACTGGTTATAGACCCACATGTTACTTATTTCCTCAGTCATCAAATACATAATCAGAACCTATATACTTCATAGGTGGTGCAAACCCCTCTGAGTCCTTGGCCTATGAAGTAACAGCTATCATAATGGGGAAGACCAACTGGAAGCTTCTGAAACTGCCCCCTCTCCTAGCCAAGATACAAATAAAAAACAATATTGCTGGGGGGAATGGTGGAAAATAGTGCTACGTTTAAAGAGCTAAAGGATGCAAAGGTGGTGAATCCCTATCATTTTTTTAAAAGTTTATTTTGAGAGAGAGAGTGAGTGTGCATGCGTATGCCTGACCGGGGGAGGCAGAGAGTGGGGGAGAGAGAGAATCCCAAGCAGGTTCTGAGCCACCAACGTGAAGCCCCATGTAGCACTCATTCTCACAACCGTGAGATCGTGACCTTAGCCAATAACAATAATCGGACACTTAACCAACTGAGCCACCCAGGCACCCCAAGAATCCTTATCATTTTTATTCACTGGTCTGACACTGCAAAAACCATTGACTCTGGAGAAAGATACATCTTGTACAGAGTCCATGGACTCTGTACTTTTACAGAGTAACATGGACACAGGTATATGCTATGTGATCTTTTAACTGACAAGTATATTCTTTTCCATCTATCTCAGAAAGGAGAAACAGTTTTCATTGATAAGGAATGGATAATAGTATATATTTACATTTATGCCCCAGGGCTATGTTAATTCTTTCACCCTTAGTAATAACATAGTTGTCAAGAACTGTGAAAGGTCTGAGATTTTACCCTATTTGCAAGCTAACAAGCTAGTCTGCCACTCTTATGAATGGTGGCAGAAGACATGAGACTCCTGGGTCAGAAACTGGAGATTTTATTGCTCACAGCACAGCAAGCATCATGAAACTTATGTTTGCATTGGTTTTCTTTGTTCCCCAAGTGGAATAACCTAGATAGACCCTGGGCATGCACTGGGTTTACATCATGGCTGAGGTACTCTGATCTTTTATCAAACAATCTTCCCAGTGTTTCCCCAGAGGGAGACATAATCTTTATTATCCTGGACAGCAAATAAAGCTGTCTTTTGTTCTGAAGAAAGAAGCCACCTCCACCTCTATCTTCTAAGGCTGTTCAGTATACCAACATCCTTGAAAAGATAGCTCAGAACTAAAGCTGTTGGTGTCTTCTTGCAAGATGTGCAGAAATGTAAGAGATCCATGGTAAATTGTTTCTCAACTCTGAGATCTGCAGGATTGGAGTTACAGGTCTCCAAACGGAGCACAATTTTACCAAGGAACACGGTAAGACTTCCACTGAACTACAAGGTATGGCTGCCAAACTGAGCTCTTTGTGTTCTTTGAATCCAGAGACCAGCAGGCAAGAAGAGGAGTCAACATTTTGGCATAAGAAGGTTATATACAGAGGCATGGAGGAATATGTTTGGCATTCAGATAACACAACTGAATACCTCTTGGTGATGTACCCTTGTCCAATTTTGACCATGAATGGACAGGTATAGCACTATCAGCCCAAGACAAGCATAGTGACTAGGAGTTTGTACCCTTCAAGGATGAGGGTCTAGGTCATGTCACCAGGTAAGCCACTGAGACCAGAAAGAGTGATAGCTGAGGGTAAGGGGAATCTAGAATGGACAGACCAAGAGGGAGATAATGAGTATCAGTTGTAGCCCTAAGACTAGCTGCTAGGCCAGGAATTATAGATTGTTTCGTCAACCTTCTTCTTTTTTTTTTTTAAGTTTCCCAAAGAAAAGGGGCCCACCCTAACCGTAGTGTTGCTGCTCCCAGAACATGTATGAAGAAATATATCTGGATAGAACAAAGGGTAGACTGGTGGATATTGACCATCATATACAGCCCACATCCCTCTTTTCCTTTTTTTAAAAATGTTTATTGATTTATTTTGAGAAACAGAGAGAGAGAGAGTGTGCATGGCATATGTATGTGGGGGAGAGGCAGAGAGAGAGAGGGAGAGAATCTCAAGCAGAGCCTGACAGTGCCTGACTGGGGGCTGGATCTCATGAACCGTGAGATCATGATCTGACCTGAAATCAAGAGTCAAATGCTTAACCAACTGAGCCACCCAGGCACCCCTGCCCACATCCCTCTTGAGTGAATAATTTGTTACCCTAACTCTCTAGGAATGCTGCTAGCTGCTTCAGGGATTGCCTCAGCTGCAGGGAAGCATGTGCCTTTCTGGGATGGCCCATATCCATGACTGATCATTGCCAGGCTATAAAAAGGCCTGTTCATCTCTGCCCAATTTGGGATAAATCTGAGAGGCTAGTCCAGCACCAGAACTTCTTATGAGGTCATCTGAGGCTCTTTAGCTGGCTTGCATCCCATTTTAACTTCTCCCCCTGTTCAATTCTGCTTCCTTTGCCTCCCTTTCACAGATGTTGCTATGAAGGGCACTCCTTAATAAATGTCTTGCATGTTAAAATTTATCTCAGAGTCTGCTTCTCAGGGGACACAATCTGAGACAGCCATTTATAGTATATCCTTATACTAGATTACTGTGTACCTATTAAAAAGATACTATATCCCCATATTATCTATTGGCTTGGAAAGAACTATTAAGTAAACAAAATCAGGTTACTATATATAAAGAAAAAGTCTGGATATATATTTTTGGTGTTAACAGTAAGTATCTACGGAGAGTGTTTTTTCTTTTTCTTTTTACAATTTACTGTTTCTGAATTTATATATTTAATGTATATTAATTTTATAATCAAAAAGTATAACAAAGGTATTTTCATTTTTGGAAAATCATCGTTATAGTAAATACACAATCTCTTCCACACCTGGGATGGTGGAATTATTCTGGAAAATAACTTAACATTATATATAAAGACTCTTAATTGTCAATAATTCTATTTTGCGTAATTTATACTAAGAAATTTTAAAATGGAATTAAATAAATTACTAGAATCAATTATGTATAAAGATATTTATTATAGTTTACTTATTTAGTCAAAAAGAAAAGATGAACAAGATAAATGATTCACACATATACACAGACATGTGTGTAAACATTTTTATAGAAATTCAAATATTCTTTGTTTTCCAATAATACTGACATAAAAAATATCATAATATAATAATAGTAAATGGTAGAAGTTAGTATACAAGATTAAAGATACAGTTTTATTGTATCTTTACAAAATTAAAGATACCAATTTTGACACTATTTTGGGATTGTTTCTTATCAGCACATATACATGGCTGGCTATGTATATATCCACACATACCTATATATACACACATAAAGGAAAGGACTGGGAGAAAATATGTCAAAATGTTAACAGTGGATATTGCTGAATATTAGAATTGCAGGGTCCTTCTAAACATCAGGAATTGGGGATCATTAAGGCCATCCCAGAAGTCTGCTTACCACAATGGGACAGGAGAGATGTTTTCACAATGGCCAGAGAGCAGAAATGAAAAGAAAGCTGAGGCAAGTGGATAGCTTGTGGTTCCCACATGTCTGGAAACAAGAGGTCAAAAGTCCAGCATGTAGAAACTTACAGTAGATTGCTGAACAAGACCAAGCAGCAGAAAGTTCTGTAGTAAAATATAGCACAAAATTCATTTTTGTTTGCTATGAGGTTTCTTGTCAGTAGAAATATTGGCTGCCAGTTATATTTATATTGCATTTTCACAGGGAAACAGAGTTTACATGTCACTAAAACTCAAAAGCATTTCTCACTTTTTCTTGACTTGCTGACCATTGCATTTCTCTCCTTCAAGAGCCTTACTTTCCATTGGCCACTTCTGAAATGTAGGTGTTGCCTATGGTTGAGAATTGTGCTCTTTTTTCCTATCTCTCATTTCTCTCCCTCACAGTTCTTTCACTTTCACACCATTAACAATGCAGGAAGAAAAATTCCAGATCTACCTCATTAGCTCTCACATCTCCAACTGCCTATTTAAAATATCCAGCTGTTTCTTGGAACATTGCCACCATCATAATCCTCAACTTAATGTGTCTCAAGCCAGAGTCATCATCTTTCCCTTAAAACCAATCCTTCAAATAAACACACGGAGGAAATCACTAACCATGGTTAACTGAATAACTACGGGGTAAGGGATTGGGGCTTCAGAGTGGGGGCGATTCTTACTTTTCATATTAAACCTATCTGTGCTATTTTTACTTTTCACACAAAGCACATTTAATATCAAAAGAAAATAATTAAAAAGAGATCATCTTTTAAACCCAGCCAGCTTTTCCTTCTGATTTAAGCTGTTGTGTTTGTAGTCATTGTTTCCCATCCCTGGTGACCTAGACTCTATCTTCTCTATGATTCTCTCTCTTTCAGGTTCTATTCAAGTGTCTAAAGTTATGAACACCGGTGTCACTTCCTACAGTGACAATAGTGACAGGCGATCAAAATGCAAACTAGAGACTCAGGAAAAAAACATAAACCTAATCAGAACAGGCTTTGGGCATGGATACAGGACAGAAACTCTTGAAGTATGCATTATTTTGATATTGTTATGGTGAAATTTTGTGCTCATCTGAGAGGGAAAAGACCAGCAAATTAGGAAGGCAGTAAGAGTGGGTAGGTCAGAGGACTATGTGGTGAGTTCCTGAGATCAGCATTAGGGTCAAGTCCAAATCTGCAAAGGCAGATTTATCGTGAAATCATTAGAGCTTAAGCTTCAGGCACCCTGACATGTACAGACCTTTTCCAGAGTTCTGGGAAGGACCCTAGTAGTATGTTTTTATGGAGATATATTTTTGTAAACCATACAAAAATAAGGGAATGATTTTCCATTTTTGATTCTCCTGTGTTATACTTCTTGAATTGTTTAGTGTTGGAATAGTCACGAGCATGTTGGGGATCTGGTTAAGAGGAAGTTGATTTGGAGAAACACTTAGTTTGAATTTTTAGTGAAGTGTATTTATATGCTCATCAGTCAATTTCATATGTAGCAATTTATTATTTGCTGTCCTGGTTAGAAGTGGTTCCCTAAAATCTCCTATTGCCCAAAATGCTGACTCACTTGGCTTCATGATATGAAGGCACTGGGTTAGAGGGCTGATTACCATATGAAGTTGTCTATAGAACCTGGCAATAGAAGTGTGTGGGTAGTGGAAAGATGATTTGAAATATATAGATCTGTATGTTAGTCTGTGGAATATTTTAGCAATCATTACACATGAACAATTGTAAGCAGGTAATTCTATTGTCATCCATGGATTTGGGGGAAATACTTAGTAACACAACATTTATTTTTTTTTATGGAATCTCTATGAACTAGAATTTGTCAGAATTTCTGTATTTAACTTTCTGGCTGATTGAATGTCAGATATCGATATACACAAAGACAATATAAGATGCAAAATATACCACACTACAACTGGAACATTGATAACGTACCAATGAGTGAGTGTCTTCAGTTTAAAAGGTATTTAAGATTAGCCCCTGTGTTAGTTTACTAGGGCTTGCCATAATGAAGTACCACAAACTGAGTGGTTTAAACACCAGAAATTTATTTTCTCACAGTTTTGGTGGCTAGAAATCCAAGATCAAGGTGTCAGCAAAGTTTTGTTTGTTTTTTTCCCCCAAGGTCCATTTCTTTGGCTTGTAGATGGGCATAAATGGAGAAAAAGCATATGACCAAATACCAGTTCATGATTAAAAAATTCTCAGCACATTAGGAATAGAAGGAAAACTTCCTTAATTTGATAAAGAACATCTATAAAAAACCTACACAGGATAATATACTTAAAGGAAACTCAAAGCTTTCCCGCTAAGATCAGGAAAAAAGCAAAGATATTCCCTTTCATCACTGGTTTTTGAAATCATATTGGAAGTCTAGCTAATGCAATAAGACAAGAAAAGGAAATAAAAGACATATATCTTGGGAAGGAAGAAATAAAACTTTGTTCAGAGATGACATGATTATCTATGTAGAAAATATGAAAGAGTCAACAACAACAAAAATCCTCCTGGAACTAAGCAGCAATTATAACAAGTTTGTGGGATACATGGTTAACACACAAAAGTCCATTTCTTTCCTACATGTCAGTGATGAACAAGTAGAATTTGAAATTAAAGACACAATACCATTTACATTAGCACCCCAAAAATGAAATAATTAAGCATAAATCTAACAAAACATGAATAATATCTATACAAGAAAAACTGCAAAACTCTGATGAAAAAAATCCAAAAAGAGGGGCAGGCACCTGGGTGGCTCAGTCAGTTAAGTATCCGACTCTTGATTTCCGCTCAGGTCATGATCTCATGGTTCGTAAGTTCAAGCCCCATATTGAGTTTTGCAGTGACAGCATGTAGCCTGCTTGAGATTCTCTGTCTCCCTGTCTCTCTCTGCCCCTCTGTCTCTCAGAAATAAATAAGTAAACATTAAAAAAAAAAAAGAAATCCAAAAGAACGAAGTAAATTAAGAGCTAGTTCATGTTCATGGATAGGAAGACAATATTGTCAAAGTGTCAGTTCTTCCCAACTTGCTATATAGATTCAACACAATCCCAATAAAAATTCCAGCAAGTTATTTTGTAGATACTGACAAATTGATTCTAAATTTTATAAGGGTGATGTCATCAAGGTAACAGTGTAGAAAATCCCAGTATTGAACCCCTCCCAATCAACAATTAGACAAGTGTCTGCAGACAAAAATAACTCTGGGAGAGCTCAGGAATCCACTTAAGAAACCTCAGCAAAAGGGGTGCCTGGATGGCTCTGTTGGTTAAGCATTTGACTTTAGCTCAGGTCTGTGGGTTCAAGCCCCACATTAGGCTCTGTGTTGACAGCTCAGAGCCTGGATCCTGCTTCAGATTCTGTGTCTCCCTCTTGCTCTCCCTGTCCCTCCCCTGCTCACACTGTCTCTCTCTCTCTCTCAAAAATAAACATCAAATTTTTTTTTAAAAAAGAAACTTAAGCAAGATTGGAACAAAAAAACCTGAGAACAACTACACAAAAAGAGAAGAAAGAACAGATTCATTTTGCCTACATTATCCCATCCTCCAGACCAGCACTGCTCAGTGCCAAATGAGAACTCTCTAGCTAGAAAGAGTTTTTCTCCAGTAAAGGGAGAGTGGGATGAACAACCAGCATCCCCAGCCTTTTGGGGCAATACATAAAGGACCCATTTCAGTTTCACCCCACTGTCAAAGTTGAAACATACAGAGATGGCTAGGAATAAAGAAGAGCAAGGGCTACCAGTAACAGCCATACAGTGGGAGACACTGTGATTCCCAGTGACCTGCTCTGCAGAGGACTCCAGCAGCTTATGTGACTGAAGAAACCGATGGCCAGAACAGCCACTGAGAATGCCTTGCAGATTTCAGTGTTTTTTGCCCCACAGATTTTCACATTCAAAGACATCAACTGCCTGAATACCTCCTCACTCCTTCCCCTGACCCCCTACCTGAACCCTCCCAGTCCAAGATCCACACTGGTAGTCAACCCCTATTTCTGCAGCTCCATGAGTGTAAGATGCAAGCCTAGACCCTAGGGTTGACCTCCACCACTGTGTATTTGCTTGTGGCAAACTCCTATAGCCACAGTAGTATATGCTGACAGCCAAGGCCCCCAAAGCTGCTTGTGGACCCAGACCTGGCCCTATCTCCTGTCACTGGCCTGTGTTGCTGGATTCATCTGCAGCTGGCCCCTCCAGCTATGTACTTGCCCCTGCTGGTCTGTGTCCTGTCACTAGCCTCCACTGCCATGCATCTATGGCAAGACTCTGCAGCTGTTGGAGTCCAGGTCAACAACCAGAGTCCCCACAGCTGCTTGTTGGCTCAGATCAAACCCTGTCTCCTGTCACTGGCCTGAACTGTTGGAATCATCTGCAGCTAGCCCCTCCAGCTGTGCATTTGTACATCACTGGCCCAACTCCTGTCACTGGCATCCACTGTTGTGTAATGCCTGTGGTGAGTCCCTGTGGTCACAGAAGTGCATGCTGACAGCTGCTATATACCTGAAGTTGGCTCTGGTCCTTGCTGCTGGCTCTGGCCCTTGCCACTATAAGTGTGTCTGCAACCAGCCCCTGACACCACATAGGCACCTATAGCTGGCCCAGACAGGCAAGTGCACATCCCTGGCTGTAGCCATCCCCAGTGCCTGCTCTGATCTTTAACTGCTGGACCTAGAAGTACCCAACAGTCCTTACAGGCATTGTGGACTCCCCACAGCATTCACCAAAGACCACACAGTTGTTGATGCCGTGGACCTCAGCTGCCTGAGCCATTATCATCATGCCACCCTGGGCCTGGAGCTGCCACATGCCCCCATACCCTTCACAACTAAACCTGCAATCACAGCATGCTCCAGTGTGCCCCTGTCACAGTGAAGGTCTTTTTTTCCAAAGTCCATCCAGAAATTCTAGAAGAGGCGACTGCTTCTTCAAATGTGCAGACATGTATGCAAGGTTATGAATGAAGATTATGAAGAATCAGGGACACATGACACCACAAAAGAAACAATAAACTTCTAGTGACTGACCACAAAGGAATGGAGATATATGAATTGCCTGACAAATAATTCAAAATAATTGTTCTAAAGATGCTCAGAGAGCTACAAGAGAACATAAATAAACAATTTAATGAAATCTGGAGAACAGTATAAGAACAAAATAAGGGGGCACCTGGGTGGCTCAGTCAGTTGAGCGTTCAACTTCGGCTCAGGTTATGATCTCATGGTTTGTGAGTTCGAGCCCCGTGTTGGGCTCTGTGCTGACAGCTGGGAGCCTGGAGCCTGCTTCGGATTCTGTGTCTCCCTCTCTGCCCCTCCCACTCTCATGCTCTTGTCTCGCTCTTATCTCTGTCTCTCAAAAATGAATAAACGTAAAAAAAATTTTTTTTAAAAGAACAAAATAAGAAGTTTAGCAAATAGATAGAAAACATAAAAAACTCCCACAAATTTTGGAGTTGAAGAAAACAATTACCTAACTGAAAAATTTAATAGAAAGCTTCAACAGAAGACTGGACCAAGCAGAAGAAAAAAAATCAATGATTCAAAGACTGATCATTTGAAATTATCCAGTTAAAAAGACAACAACAATAAAAAAAGGTGGGGGAGGATGAAGAAAGTCTATGGGACATCATTAAGATAAACAATCTATGCATTGTTGAAGCTCCAGAAGGAGACGAGAAAGAGTAAAGGATAGAAAGCTTAGTCAAAGAAATCATGGCTGAGAACTTCCCACAACCTGGAGAGAAATTTGGACATCCAAGTTTATGAAGCTAATGGGTCACCCCAAAATTTCAATCCAAAACAAACTTCTCAAAGATGCATTTTAACAAAACTGTTTAAAATCAAAGACAAAGAAAAGATTTTTACTTTTTTAATTAAAAAAAAGTTTATTTATTTATTTTGAGAGAGAGAACGCGAGCAAGGGAGGGGCAGAGAGAAAGAAAAAGAGAATCTGAAGCAGGTGTGGCACTGTCAGCCTGGAGCTTGACTTGGGGCTGAATCTCATGAACCAGGAGATCATGACCTGAGCCAAAATCAAGACTCAGATGCTTAACCAACTGAGCCACCCAGGCACCCCAAAGAAAATATTTTTAAAGCAGCAAGCGGAAAAATAATTCTCTCATATAAGAGAAATCCCCATAAAGCGATAAATGGGGTTATTAGCAGAAACCTTGCAGGAGAGCAGGATGATATATTCAAAGTGCTGCGAAAACAGAAAATAAAAAACAAGAAACTTGCTACCAAGAATGCTTTACCCGGCAAAGTTGTCCTTCAGAAATGAAAGCAAGATGGGGCACCTGGGTGGGTCAGTTGGTTAAATTCCAACTCTTGATCTCAGCTCAGGTCCTGATCTCAGGGTTGTGAGTTCAAGTGCCATGTCGGGCTCCATGTTGGGTGTGAAGTCTACTTAAGTAAAAAGAAAGAGAGAGAGAGAGAGAAAGAGAGAGAGAGAAATAAAAGGAAGATAAATACTTACCCAAACAAAACTAAGGATGTTCATCACAACTAGACCTGCCACACAAGAAGTGATTAAAAGAGTTCTTCAAACTGAAAACAAAAGGATGCTAATTAGTAACAGGAAAATATACAACATTGGCAAAGGTAAGTGTATAATCAGATTCAGAATACTCTAATACTGTACTATGGTGGTGTGTTAACTATTTAACTCTAGAATGAAGGCTAGAGAACAAAAGTATTAGAAATAGCTATAGCTACAATAATTTATTAATAGAGACACAATGTAAAAAGATATAAATTGTCACATCAAAATCATAAAATGGAGGGGGTAGTAAAAAGGTAGAGATTTTGTATATGATTGAAGTTGTTATCAGCTGAAATAGGTTATTATAGATACAAAATATATCAAGTAAGCTTCAGAGTAACCATGAAACAAAAACCTATAGTAGGTACACACGAGATAAACACAAGGGAATCAAAGTATACCACTATCAAAAATCATCAATTCACAAAAAAGCCTGCAAGAAAGGAAGAAAGAACAAAGGAACTACAAAAAAACAACTAATAAGATTGGAAAACTACATCCTTACCTATCAATAACTACTTTAAATAGATATAAATAAAATTCTCTAATCAAAAGGCATGGAATGGCTGAACAGACTTTTATTTTTTATTTTTTTTAGTATGAAATTTATTGTCCAAATGGTTTCCATACAACACCCAGTGCTCATCCCAACAGGTGCCCTCCTCAATACCCATCACCCACCTCCCTTCCCTCCCACCCCCATCAACCCTCAGTTTGTTCTCAGTTTTTTTTTTGTTGTTGTTTTTTTTTTATTTATTTATTTTTGGGACAGAGAGAGACAGAGCATGAACGGGGGAGGGGCAGAGAGAGAGGGAGACACAGAATCGGAAACAGGCTCCAGGCTCCGAGCCATCAGCCCAGAGCCTGACGCGGGGCTCGAACTCACGGACCGCGAGATCGTGACCTGGCTGAAGTCAGACGCTTAACCGACTGCACCACCCAGGCGCCCCAGTTTGTTCTCAGTTTTTAAGAGTCTCTTATGTTTTGGCTCCCCCCTTCTTTTACCTTCTTTTTTTTTTTTTTTTTTTTTTTATTCCTTCCCCTCCCCCTTGGTCTTCTGTTAAGTTTCTCAGGATCCACATAAGAATGAAACATATGATATCTGTCTTTCTCTGTATGACTTATTTCACTTAGCCACTCTGGAAAACAGTGTGGAGTTTCCTCAAAAAATTAAAAATAGATCTACCCTATGACCCAGCAATAGCACTGCTAGGAATTTACCCGAGGGATACAGGAGTGAATAGACTTTTAAAAACCAACTAAATGCAGCCTACCAAAGACTCATTTCAGCTTCAAGGTCACACATAAGCTCAAAGTTAAGGGTTGGAAAAAGATGTTCCATGCAAATGGAAACCAAAAGAAAGCTGGGATAGCTGTACTTATTTCAGACAAAACAGACTGTAAATAAAAAACTAGAGACAAAGGAGGTCATTATATAATGATAAAGAGATGAATTCATCAAAACTATATAACAATTATATATGTATCCAACATTGGAGTACCTAAATATATAAAAAAAAAATTGCTAACAGATCAGAAGGAAGAAACAGATTATATAATAGTGATAGGGAATTCCAATACCACTTAACCAATGGAAAGATCATCCAAACAGAAAAATAATAATAAGGAAACACTGGACTTGAGCTATAATTTAAAACAAATAGATCTAACACACGTATATTAAAACATACATCTAAGAGCAGTAGAATACACATTCTCCTCAAGAGCATATAGAATATTTTCCAGGAGAGATCATATGTTAGGTCTTAAAACAAGTTTTAGCAAATTTAAAAAGACTGAAATCATACCAAGTATCTTTTCTTTTTTTTTTTTTTTTTAAAAAGACACATTTAGTCAGCGTCATGATCAGACTATTACATTTAACAATCAACAGCATGGGTGCAAAAAAAACCTACATTAAAACTATGTGTTGCAATGTTTTACACTTTCCACAGAACAGAAATTAAAATAGCCTATTATACAATTAGTACAAATACAGTCCTCGAGTTTTTTGCCCATACATATGAGTATTGTCTAAAATATGTCTTCTTTGTGGCAGCGAGGCCCCGCCACCACTGTGCTTGGCTGGGTTCACAAATCTGTTGTAGCCTGTAGCTTCCCTGTCACTTCTCTAGCTCTCCTCTCCTGCTAAGCTTTGTTTCCTGGCAGTAATTAAAACCTTCTGCCACTGCCATAGCTACTGCTGCTCCTGGAACCACCATACCCACCTTGGTTTCATGGTTTGCCAAAACATTGGCCTCTACCACCATAGAGGACAGTTTCTGCCTCCGAAATTTTCTTCTTTCATGGGCCCAATATTTGAAGATTGATTGTTGTAATTGCCAAAATAATTATAGCTTCCACCACCTCCAAAGTTGCTTCCATCATTACCATATCTATTATAGCCATCCCCACTGCCACCATATCCACCACCACACTGACTGCCACCAAAGCCACCTTGCCCTCTAAAGTTTCCTCTACGACCAAAGTTGTCATTTGCACCAAAACCACCTCCACGACCACCACCAAAGTTTCCAGAACCACTTCAACATCTTTGGTTGAAGCACTAGCCATCTCCTGCTTAGATAGAGCTCTGCTTACTTCACAGTATGACAATCTTGTCCAAAGTCATGTTCATCAAGTGTTACAAAAGCAAGCCCTCTCTTTTTGCCACTGCCTCAGTCAGTCATGATTTCAATCACTTCAATTTTCCCATGATGTTCAAAATATTCTCTTAGATGATGTTCTTCAGTACCTTCTTTAATGCCACCAACAAAACTCTTTTTCACAGTTAAGTGGGCACCATGTCTTTGAGAATCTTCTCTTGAGACAGCCCTCTTTGGTGCCACAATTCTTCCATCCACCTTGTGTGGCCTTGCATTCATGGCTGCATCCATCTCTTCCACAGTGGCATAGGTGACAAACCCAAAGCCTCTGGAGTGCTTGGTGTTTGGATCTCATTACCACACAGTCTGTGAGTGTTGCCCATTTCTCAAAATGGCTCCTCAGACCCTCATTGGTTGTTTCAAAGCTCAAACCTCCAATGAAAAGATTCCACAGTTGTTCAGGCTCTTTGGGAGACTCTGACTTAGACATGACGGGGTGGGAGGGGAAGCTTTAACAATGCTTACTTGGCGGTATCCATGGGCAGAGAGTCAAGTATATTTTCTGATCACAATGGTATGAAACTAAAAATCAATAACAAGAGGAAAACTGGAAAATTCACAAATATGTGAAAATTAAACAACACACTCTTGAGCAGCTAATGGGTCAAAGATGAAATCCAAAGGGAAATAAAAAAATACCTGAGACAAATGAAAAGGGAAACTCAATGTACCAAAACTTATGGTATATAGCAAAAGCTGTGATAAGAAAGAAGTTTACAGTGATAAATATCTACATTAAGAAGAACAAAAAAAAAAAAAAAGAGGAGGAGGAGGAGTTAAGATGGTAGAGAAGTAGGGGGACTGGGATTTCCGTGGCCCTCAAACACAGCTGTATTGAGGCAAGAACACTTGGAACACCCAGGAAATCAATCTGTGGAGTGACAGAAAATCTCCAAAGGTGGAGGGAGACAGCTTGGCAGGACAGAGGTTCGTGTACGTGAATTGGGGGAGATAAAACAGCATAGGCACAGAGGCGAAGGACAAAAGGGAGAGCAAAACAGAGAGGCGGTGGACTGCGGTATTGTGTTAGTACAAGAGAAAAACCTCTCCAGGCCATGGACTGGGGAAGGAGAAATACGGAGAGTGTCACATTTTACTTTGCAAACAGCCTTACGAGCTGAATATCAGAGTTTTTAGGGGTGCACGACTTTCTCCAGACCGAGGCCGCCACCATGTGCATGCTCCTAGTGGGCAGGCAGCCAGCTCTGGGGTGGGGTAGTGATCTCAGAGGTGCACCGAGAGAGAACAGTCCCTTCCTCGAGTACTGTGGGAAAAGGGTTTATTGCCTCCTCCCCAAGGACAAAAGACCCTGAAGGTGCCAGTCAAAGGCCCTTTATCGGCTGGGTGAAGTGGTGCTACACCAGAACAGAATCCATGCAGTCATGCAGTGCAAGGCCCCTTAAGACTTGGGGATTTAAATCCCCGACGCATAGGAGGCACAGGAGAAGTGGAGCAGGGCAAGCTGACCGCTGGTGCTCCTGTGTGAGGGCTGCCAGAACAGCATGGTTTGATCCACCCAGTCCAGGGAAGAGAGATTGGGGTGTCGCCATTTTTTTCCCTATCCCCAACACGGTGGGGCTTCAGGGAATAAGATAGTGGCCCTGCCAATGGAGGTGGGACCGCTTATACCAAAGCCCGCCCCTCCATTCCTGGCAACTGCTTATCTACTGGAGAGGGACTGACACTGAGTGAACCAGAGGGCCAACACAGTGACAGGTCCCAGGCACCAACAGACAACTGTCCTGTGGTTGTGTATGTTAATCTGTTTCTTTCTTGTTTTTTCTTTTTTCTTTTCTTTTCTTTTCTTTTCTTCTCTTTCCTTTCCTTTTCTCTTCTTCTCTTTCCTTTCCTTTTCTTCTCTTTTCTTTTTCTTTCTACCCTCTTCTCTTTTTTTTTCCTTTGGAATCAGGTTCATACTTTCTGATTTGATTTTTGGTCAATTCTTATTATATATGTATATTTTTTTCTTTCTCTCTTTTCTTTGTTTAATCAGGCATTTTTACTCTATTCTTTTTATACCCTTTCTATATCTCCTTTTTCTTTATTTTCTTTTCTCTCTTCCTGGATTAAGCCTTATAGTTTCTTTGATTCTCTGCTTAGTCTCCCCCCCCCCATTTCATTTTTCTCTTTGTATGGAATCAGGTTCCCTGCCCTTTCCTTTTTTCCAGGGTTACTTCAATGAACAAATCCAAACACACCTGGTAGAAGATCCAAACAATCCACAACAATGAGCAAGGAGGAGCTTTGTAGAGGACTGACCAGTGGGATAGAGCAGCCAAATACACAACAACAGAGGGCACACAACACACTCCAAAAACACTTTCTGAAGAGTCATGCCCTGGGCAGTGTATGACCCCTTTTCAATATTGTAGTACTCACAGGTGCAAGACACCTTTAAAACACGTAAAAGACAGAAACTTAGCCACAATGATGAAATGGAAGAATTCTCCTTAAAAAAAAAAAAAAAAAAAAAAGAAATCCAGGAAGCAATGACAGTCAGAGAATTGCTCAAAACAAATATAAACAATATATCTGAATAAGAATTTAGAATAACAGTCCTAAGACTAATAGTTGGGCTTACAAAAAGCATAGAAGACAGCAGAGAATCTATTGCTACAGATATCAAAGACTGAAGAAATTGTCATGATGAATTAAGAAATGCTATAAATGAGATGCAAAAAAAACTAGATACAGTGACAGTGAGGATGGAAGAAGCAGAGGAGGGAATAGGTGAAACAGAAGATAAAATTATGGAAAATGATGAAGCTGAAAAAAGAGGGAAAGGAAATTACTAGACCATGAAGGGAGGATTTAAGACCTAAGTGATTCAATGAAATGAAATAATATCCATATCATAGGAATTCCAGAAGAAGAAGAAGAGAGAGAAAGGGGCAGAAGATTTATTTAAACAAATTATAGCTGAGAACTTCCCTATCTTGGGGAAGGAAAGAGGTATCCAAGTCCAAGAGCACCAGAGAACTCCCTTCAAAATCAACAAAACCAGGTCCACACCACAACATATCATAGTGAAACTGCAAAATACAAAATTAAGGAGAGAATTCTGAAAGCAGCTAGGGACAAACAGGTCTTAACCTACAAGGGTATACACATAAGGGTAGTAGCAGACCTGTTCACTGAAACTTGGCAAGCCAGAAGAGAGTGGCAGGAAATATTCAATGCGATGAATAGGAAAAATATGCAGCCAAGAATCCTTTATCAAGCAAGACTGTCATTCAGACCAGAAGGAGAGATAAAGACTTTCCCAAACAAAAACTAAAGGAGTTCATGACCACTAAACTAGCCCTACAGAGGATCCTATGGGGGACTCTGTGAGTGGAAAGTAGCAAAGACTACAAAGGACCAGAGACATCACAAGCATGAAACCCACAGATAACACAGTGACACTAAATCCATATCTTTAAATGATGAACCACTCTGAATGTAAATGGACTGACTAAATGCCCCAATAAAAAGACATAGGTTATCAGAATGGATTAAAAAACAATATCCATCTATATGCTGCCTACAAGAGACTCCTTTTAGACCTGAGGACACCTGCAGATTGAAAGTGAAGGGATGGAGAACCATCTATCATGCTACTGGACATCAAAAGAAAGCCAGAGTAGCCATACTTGTATCAGACAAAAAGATTTTAAAACAAAAACTGTAACAAGAAATGAAGAAGGGCATTATATCATAATTAAGGGGTCTATCCATCAAGAAGAGCTAACAATATTGTTTATGCCCCTAATGTGGAAAACCCAAATATATAAATCAATTAATCATAAACATTAAAAAATGTATAGATAATAACACCATGATTGTAGGAGACTTAATACTCCAGTTACAACAATGTACAGATCATCTAGGCAGAAAATCAATATGGAAACAAGGTTATGAACGACACATTGGACCAGATGGATTTAACAGATATATTTAGAACTTTTCATCCAAAAGCAACTGAATACACATTTTTCTTGAGTGCACATAGAACATTCTCCAAAATAGATCACGTACTGGGTCACAAAACAGCCTCAACAAGGCCTCAAAAAGGATTGAGATCCTACCATGCATATTTTCAGATCACAATGCTATGAAACTTGAAATCAACCACAAGAAAAGATTTGGAAAGCCCCCAAATACATGGAGGTTAAAAAAAAATCCTACTAAAGACTGAATGGATCAAACAGGAAATTAAAGAAGAAATTTTAAAATATATGGAAGCAAATGAAAATGAAAACAAGACAGTCCAAACCAGCACACCACATTAATAGCATGAAAGACAATAATTTTACAATTATCTCAATAGATGCAGAAAAAGCACTTGGCACAATTCGACATACTTTTATGATAAAAAAAAAAACTCCCAGAAAATTGGGTATAGAAGCAACATATCTCAACACAGTAAAGCTTGTATATGACAAATCTACAGTTAACATCATACTCAATGGTAAAAGGTTAAAGCTTTCTTTCTAAGATCAGGAACAAGACAAGGGTGCCCACTCTTACCATTCTTATTCAACATAATATTGGAAGTCCTAGCCAGAGCAATCAAGCAAGAAAAAGAAACAAAAGGAATCCAAATTGGAAGGGAAGGAGTAAACTTGTCTTTATTTGCTGATGACATAATCTTATATATAGAAAACCTTAAAGAGTCCGCCAAAACGTATTAGAGCTAATAAACCAATTCAATAAAATCTAAAGTCAACATATAAAAATCAGTTGCATTTCTATACACTAACAATGAACTATCTGAAAAAAATAAAGAAAACAATCCTATTTACAATAACATCAAAAGCAATAAACTACTTAAGAATAAATTTAACCAAGGGGGCACCTGGGTGGCTTAGTTGGGTAAGCCTCAGACTTCAGTTCAGGTCATGAACTCATGGTTCATGAGTTCAAGTCCTGCATTGGGTGAGCTCGAGCAGTGCTTTGGGTGAGCCCTGCCTCTCTTTCTCTCCCTCACTGTCTCCCTCTGTCTCTCTCCCTCTCTCTGCCCCTCGCTCACTTGTGCCCCCTCTCTCTCTCAAAAAAAGAGAATAAATTTAACCATGGAAATAAGAGTTCTATACACCAAAAACTATAAGATACTGATAAAAGAAATTGAAGAAGGTACAAATAAATGGAAAGATTTCTTATGTTCATACACTGAAAAAGTTAATATTATTAAGATGTCCATACTAGGGCCACCTGGGTGGCTCAGTTGGTTAAGTGTCTGACTTTGGCTCAGGTCACGATCTCACTGTCCTGAGTTTCGGCCCCACGTCAGGTTCTGTGCTGACAGCTCAGAACCTGGAGCCTGTTTCGGATTCTGTGTCTTCCTCTCTGTCTCTGCCCCTCCTCTGCTCTTGCTCTGTCTTTCTCTCTCTCAAAAATAAATAAATAAACATTAAAAAAATTAAAAAAAAAAAGCTGTCCATACTATCCAAAACCATCTATAGATTCAAAGCAAAAATCTCTATTAAAATTACAATGATATTTTCACAGAAATAGAAAAAGCAATCCTAAATTCATTTGAAACCACAAAATACTCCCTAACAGCCAAGACAATCCTGAGAAAGAAAAAAGATTGAAGTATCACAATTCCTGATTTCAAACTATAATATAAAGCTATAGTAATCAAAACAATATGGTCCTGGCATAGAAGCAGACACATAGACCAATGGAACAGAATTGACAGTCCAGAAATAAATCCACACATATACTTTCAATTACTATTTGAAAAGGGACCCAAGAATATGCAATGGGGAAAGGATACTGTCTTCAATAAAAGATGTTAAGAAAACTGGATATTTACAAAGAAAGGAATGAAATTGGATATCTATCTTAAACCACTCACAAAAACTACTTTACAATGGATTAAAGACATACCCACCAGCCTTGAAACCATAACACTCTTAGAAGAACTCATAGAACATAGAGAAAAAGCTTGGCATCAGGCTTGGCAATGATTTTTTGGATCTGACACCAAAAGCAAAAGGAACAAAAGCAAAAATAAACAGTGGGACTTCATCAAACTAAAAAGCTTCTGCACAGCAGAAGAATCAATCAATAAAATGAAAAGGTAACCTAAAAAATGGAGGCAATATTTGTAAACTATATATCTGATAAGGGGTTAATATCCAAAATATACAACTCAAGAATAAAAAGCCTCCAAATAATCCAATTAAAAAATGGGCAAGGAAATGAAATCACTATCTTGAGAAGATATCTGCTTTCTTATGTTTGTTGCAGTATTATTCACAGCAGCCAAGACATGGAAGCAACCTAAGTGTTCATCAATATATGAATGAATAAAGAAAATGTGTGTGGCACAGGTATATACACATGTACACATATATAAAATATTACTCAGCAATAAAAAATTCTGCCATTTGCAACAATATAGATGAATACTTAATGAAATAAGTCAGACGAATACTGTGTGATCTCACTTATATGTGAAATCCAAAAACATCAATATCAGGGCACCTAGGTGGCTCAGTCGGTTGAGCATCCAACTTCAACTCTGGTCATAATCTCATGGTTCATGGGTTCAAGTCCCATGTCGGGGTTTGCACTGACAGCTCAAAGCTGGCTTCGGATTCTGTCTCCCTCTCTCTCAGCCCCTCCCCCACCTTCAAAAATAAATAAACATTAAAAAATAAAATAAATAAAAATATCAATGTCATATAAATAAAGAATAGATTGATGGTTGCCAGGAGCTGGGCTGAGGGAGGCATGCAGAAATATTGGTCAAAGGGTACAAACTTAGATGAATTAGTTCCAGGAATCTAATGGACAGTGTGGTGATCATTGTTAACAATATTGTATTGTATACTTGAAAGGTGCAGTTAAGAATAAATCTTAAATGTTCTCATCATAAGAACCACAACAATAAGACCATAGAGAACAATGAAAAGTCAACCTGCTGAATGGGAGAAGATAGTTGCAAATGATATATCCATAAGGGGTTAACATCCAAAACATATAATATATTATATATCTACATCTCTATCTTTATCTCTATCTCTATCTATCTATCTATCTATCTATCATCTATCTATCTATATCAAAACAACAATGAAATATCACCTGTCAGAAAGACTAGAATAAAAAAGACAAAAGGGGTGCCAGGGTGGCTCAACTGGTTAAAGTGTTTGACTCTTGATTTCTGCTCAGGTCATGATTTCATCAGTGTTAAGTTCCAGCCTTGAATTGGGTTCTGCATTGACAGTGTGGAACCTAGATTCTGTCTCCCCCTTTCTCTCTGCCCCTCCCTGATTCATGTGCACACGTGTGTGTGTGTGTGTGTGTGTGTGTGTGTGTGAAAAATAAATAAGTAAACTTTAAAAAAAGACAAGAAATAACAAGTGTTGGTGAGGATGTGGAGAAAAGGAACCTTCATGCACTGTTGGTGGGAATGTAAATTGGTACAGCCACTGTGAAAACCAGTATGGAGGTTCCTCAAACTTTAAAAATAGAAATATCATATGATCCAGTAATTCCACTACTGGGTATTTACCCAAAGAAAACAAAAATACTAATTAAAAAAGATATATGCACCCCTATGTTTATTGCAGCATTATTTAGAATAGCCAAGATATGGAAGCAACCCAAGTGTCCATCAATAGATGGATGGATAAAGAAGATATCACACACACACACACACACACAGACACACACACACACACACAAACACACACACACATACACAGACACTGGAATATTACTCAGCCATAAAAAGGATGAGATCTTGCCATGTGTGACACCACGGATGGATCTAGACAGTATTATGCTAAGTGAAATAAGTCAGACAGAGAAAAATACCATATGATTTCACTTATATATGAATCTAAAAAAACAAAACAAAGGAATAAACAAACAAAAGCAGAAACAGACCCTTAAATACAGAAAACAAACTGAGGTTGCCAGAGGGTAGGAAGTTGGGCAAAATGGGTGAAGGAGAGTGGGAGATACAGGCTATCAATTATGGAATGGATAAATCATGGGAATAAAGGTACAGCATAGGAAATATAGTCAATTATATTGTAATAGGACTGTAGGGTGACAAATGGTAGCTACACTTGTAGTGAACATAGCATAATGTATAAACTTGTCAAATCACTATGTTGTATACCTTAAATTAATATAATGTATGTCAAATATATTCCAACAAACAACAAATAACAAAAATGCTAATTATGTGAGGCAAAGGATGTATTAACTAACCTTATTGCGGCACATACTTTGCAACGTATATGTCTATCAAATCATCAAATTGTACATCTGAAACTTATACAATGTTTTATGTCAGTTATATCTCAATAAAGCTGGAAAAAATACATTTAAATTTAAAACCATAAGCAAACAGTTTATAAGGAAAGGCAAAAACCCAGAGTAGCCAATACAGTATTGAAGGAGGAGAAAAAAGAAGGACTGACATTACCCAAGCTCAAGATTTAACAGTAAAGCTACAATAATCAAGACAGTGCAATATTGGCAAAAGAATAGACAAATTGATCAGAATAGAGAGGCCAGAAACAGACTTTTTTTTTTAAATTTTTTTTTAAAGGTTTATTTATTTTTGAGACAGAGAGAGACAGAGCATGAATGGGGGAGGGTCAGAGAGAGGGAGACACAGAATCCGAAACAGGCTCCAGGCTCTGAGCTGTCAGCACAGCGGCCAGATGCGGGGATCGAACTCACGGACCGCGAGATCGTGACCTGAGCCGAAGTCGGCGCTCAACCGACTGAGCCACCCAGGCACCCCCAGACTTTCATATAGTCAACTGATCTTTGACATGAAGTAAAGGTGGTACAATAAACAAAAGATAGTCTTTTCAACAAATGGTTCTGGAACAACTGGATATCCACAGGCAAAAAACAAAAAACAAAAAACAAAAAACCTAGATCTTATATCCTTTACAAAATATTAACTCATAATGGACCAGACCTAAATATAAAATGCAAAATTATAAAACTCCTAACTGATAACAGAGGAGAAAACCTTTTGACCTTGGGTATGGTGATATCTTTTTAGATACAACACCAAAAGATATAATCTGTGAAAGAAATAATCAATAAACTGGATTTCATTAAGATTAAAAACTTCTGCTCTGCAAAAGACAATGTCAAAAGAATTAGAAGACAAGTCACATTGTGAGAAAATATTTGCAAAAGACACATCTGACAAAGGACTGTTCTTTAAATGTAATTTAAATTACATTTAAATTTAATTCTTAAGAATAAGTAAACAACCCAAATTAAGAAAAATGTAAGAAAACAAACAACCCAGGTTAAAAAACAGGTCAAAGATCTTAACAGATATCTCACCAAAGAAGATATACAGTGGCAAATAAGCATATGAAAAGATGCTCTACATCATGTCATCAGGGGAAAGCCAATTGAAACAACAGAAAGATCCCACTACACACCCATTGGAATGGCCGACATCTGGAACACTGACAACACCAAATGCTGACAAGGATGTGGAGCAACAGGAACTCTCTTACAATGCTGTTGGGAATGTAAAATGGTTTAGCCACTTTGGAAGACAATTTGGTAGTTTCTTACAAAACAAAATATACTCTTACCATATGATCTAGCAATCACACTCCTTGGTATTTATCCAAATGAGTTGAAAACTTATGTTCACAAAAAAACCTGCATAGGAATGCTTATAGCAGCTTTATTCATAATTTCCAAAACTTGGAAGCAATCAAGATGCCCCTCAGTAGATGAATGAATAAGTGAGATTTGTATATCCCGACAATGGACTATTATTTAGGACTAAAAAGAAATGTGCTATCAAGCCATGAAAAGATATCGAGGAAGCTTAAAGCATATTATCAAGTGAAAGAGGCAATCTGAAAAGCCTACATACTGCATGATTCCAACTGTATGACATTATGGAAAAGGCAAACTATGGGGGCAGTAAAATATCAGTAGTTGCCAGGGATAAAGGTTGGAGGGAGGGATGAATTGGCAGAGCACAAAGGCTTTTTAAGGCAATAAAACTGCTTTGTAGGACACTATAATTATGGATACATTTGTCAAAACCTATATAACCCTGATATAAACTATGGACTTTGAGTGATAATAATATGTCAATGCAGGTTTATCATTTGCAGCAAATGAACCATGATGGTGTGGGATTTTGATAATGGGTGGGGGAGATTTTGATATGTGTGTGGTGGGCTGAGAGTATATAGGAAATTCCTGTTCCTTCTGCTTAATTTTACTGTGAATCTAAACCTGCTGTAAAAAAAAAAATGTCTATTTAAAAGTTGAAAAAATATGGGAACAGTTTACTATCTCAAATTATATTTTCTAGGAAGCAGATTTGAGGGGGAGGTTAGTGTGCTGGCTGTTTACTGGGAAGTGCCCTTGGGATCAATTCCTGCTGAAGGAATAGGAAGGAAGCAGGAGCTGACAGGGAGAAATCAAACTATGTTGCAAGCCCAACAGTAGCCTTGGCTCCTTCAAAGAGAGTTTCAGAGTGAGGATGGCCTTTCAGAATTTTCCAACGTTAGGCTTAAGTGGCCAGAATTTTGTTTCCTGCATCTTTATTTACTGGGCATGGCCAGCCCTGAAGAACTGACCTTGGTTGAGGCTAATCTCTACAGATGAGACAATTCCTGAAGGGACTGATGACTAAAGACTGTTTGCCAACAGCACTTCAAGCAGTTGGGTCAACAATCCTGCATTGAAGGGGACCTTAGTAGTATTCACCATGGCATACCATGACATTCACAAAGGAGAAACTCACCAGAGCTGAATGGCCCAGCTGTCTGGATGGAAGGGGGTAGCCTTTGACATTGTATTTAAGAAAAGTAAAAATACAGTTGGAGAGGGTTGCCTGGGTGGCTCAGTCAGTTGAGCATCCGACTTCGGCTCAGGTCAGGATCTCATGTCTCATGGGTTTGAGCACCATATCTGGCTCTGGTGCTGACAGCTCAGAGCCTGGAGCCTGCTTCAGATTCTGTGTCTCACTCTCTGTCTCTGCCCCTCCCCTGCTCACACTCTGTCTCTCATTCTCTCTCAAAAATAAAATAAACATTAAAAAAATAAAAATAAATTAAAAAATACAGTTGGTGAATCCTAATTTCAATTATTTGCTAATTAATAATAACAATAATTAATTATAATAATTAATAGTGGGCTCCAATCCCAGCATGGGGCTTGAACTCAACTCTGAGATCAAGGCCTGAGCTGAGATCAAGAATTATACGCTTAAATGTCTGAGCCATTCAGGCACCCTCTAACTTCAATTTTTTAAAGTTTTATTCGAATTTCTTATGCATCACTAACTAGTGTTGAAAAAATATTGCTAATACTTGGAGGATATGTCTCAAAAGTAACATTTTCAAACTTTGGGGTGTGAAGAAGGGAGAGAGAAGTCATTGCTAGGTAACCAGTTGGCCAACAGCTTGAAACTCTATAGTCTCTTCAAGTTTGGATATTATAATTTTTTTTAATTGGAGTTTTCTTTTGCACTCTTGATTCTGGCACTATCCTTGTTCACTTCCAGAAATTCACTTATGGTTAATTCTTCGGTCTTCTTGACAGCAACAAAGGAGCAGTGAAGCATATGTTTCATATTCCTTAATGGGATCTTCTTCTGGCCCTCAGCCTACTGGCAGCTCCTTGAAATGCAAGAAATACAGAGCCAACAGAGGCTGAGTGAGTGCAGCTACAGCCTCTGAGAAGGGCCTCTCTCTGCTTACATACAGAGGCAGAACTGACAGGTCAGCACAGAAGATTGCCCTCATCCTGTCTCAATTCTGTTTTGAATAGGACACAGAATCACTTCAAGAGTCAAGGGAGAATTGGCAGAGGGCACAGGAATTGGTGATCTCCAGGGCTGGTGGGAGCCTCAAAGGATATCTTCAATGCACAAATGCTCCATAAACTGGGATATACTGGACAATCACCAGGCGATTTTTGTGTTTCTCTTACAGTGTGGCTGCCCTTGTTAAATAAATACTTTTTCCTTGGCAAAAGAATTTTAGTCCCTTCTAAGAGCTGGGGGTAGCCTGGTGCCCTGAACGTGTCCTCAATTTCAGTCATGAGGTTTGGATTCTAATCCCCAGTCTCTTCCACCTTAATCTCACTTAATTTTCCCTCTGAAGTGAGAAAATCAGAATCCATGACTACAGGGTCCTCTCCTAGCTAGGTTAAGCTGATGTGTACTGAAGGGCACTGGACACATTGGGATTTAGGATATATGCAGAGGAAAGAACACCAACTAGAATATGGAAGACTTAGTCCTGATTCATTCTTCCATTAACCAGCTGGATGACCTTGGGCACACCACTCAAGCTCTCTCAATATCAAATTGGAAAATAGAGATAATATAACAGATTTGATGATTTATTATGAGGATTAAATAAAGTAAATTAGCTATCAGTGCCTGGTTGCCTTCTTAACTATCTCTTGGCCTAGCTGTGGCAGAAAGAAGGTAGCTGGCACTGCTTTCCTGTTAGGCTCCAAAATTTAGCACCTGCTATAGATAAGCTCCACCAACCTTGTTAGGGTTGAGTCATGAGATTGAAGAATGATGTTTTTAGAGTGAGCAGCAGAACTAAAGTTCATGTGTCCAGTGGAACTTCGTGACAGCTGGGATATTATGAGGCCTGATGCACAAAGCTGGGCCCACCACACAGGTCCCCTGTGAACTGAATGGAAGGCCAAGGAAATTTCAGTAAGTGTAGGAAAGGTACAATAGCATTATTGGGCTGAAATGTTCCAGGAATTGTTGGTGTACCTGCCAGTGAGCTACAGTCACAATAATTCTTTGTGGCAACTCATCCCAAATTCATTTATTCTTGCTTGTGTGTCTGGGAGTTGACTGATCTAGACTGGATTTAGTTGGCTCCCTCTGCTTCAAGCTGTGGGTTCACCTGTGCTTATCTGCTCATTAAGAGTAGGGCTCAGATATGCTCCATATGTGTTCACTCTGGGCCTCAGGCTGATAAGCCAACCACTCTGGGGACAGTTTTTCTCATGGTGATGGCAGAGGTACAAGAGAGCAGGCCCAACTGCATAAGCATATTTTAAGCTTCTGCTTGCATAATGTCTGCTAATATCCTTTTGACCAAAGGAAGTCAAGAGGCATTTCACACAGTAAGGAGAAACACATTCTGCCTCTAATGAGAGGAACTTTGAAGTCATATGGCAAGGGGTGTGGATGCAGGTAAAGGTGAAGGCTTGGTGCCAATAAATCAATCTATGATACTGTCTAAATGTAATACACCTCCATTTAATGGGCTACATAGTTGTGATAAGCATTCTGTCACATATTTCAGACAGGACTCATAATAGGTCACTTGAGTTCGCTTATATGAAGGATGCATTATTGTAAGAGGTCAATGGACAATGTCCTGAGCATCTGGGGGCAGGAAATGAGGCTGTACTTGTGACACAGGATTGAAAACAGAAAGTCAGGACATGAAGCTACCCTTCTAGTTTTCATGAAGTTGCATGACTCTTAGTATCTGCTTTTTTTGTATTTGCTCTATTAACCTGTTTCTCTGTGAGGACCAGTTTCTTCTGTCTTTCCAAGGTGCCTCTTCTCCCACTATTTTACCTTTCTACTGGTTGTGGTGCTGGTTTGTCCATGTGCTGATTTTGGTCTACACTCTATGGCTTTTTATTTTTTTTATTTTATTTTATTTTTTAACGTTTATTTATTTTTGAGACAGAGAGAGACAGAGAGAGACAGAGCATGAATGGGGGAGGGTCAGAGAGAGGGAGACACAGAATCTGAAACAGGCTCCAGGCTCTGAGCTGTCAGCACAGAGCCCGATACGGGGCTCGAACTCACCGACCACGAGATCATGACCTGAGCCGAAGTCGGCCACTTAACCGACTGAGCCACCCAGGCGCCCCCTCTATGGCTTTTTAAATTAAAGTGTCCATCAGAGACAGTCACTGGACTTCTCAGCTTAAATTACCAGGGAATTTGGTTGCCTTTAGGTCATTTTCATTGGTTCTAAGAAAATGTGACCAGAGGAAGTGGGATTACAGGAGAAGTAGGAGCTAAACAAGGCATCAAAATCTCTAAGAAGGAAGGATTGGCTTGGAGGCAAAAATAAACATGTCCATTTCACAGTTCCAAAAGATCTGGAGAAAGGGGAAATGTGCCATCCTGAAATATTTCAGAAAACTAATTCCCCAAAGGAATTTATGCAAGCCTTACTGACATAAGCTCAAAACCTCTTCTTATATTTGGCTCTTACTTCTCTGGCCTCCCAACATCTTCCATAAGTGCTCCTTCTTGGCTCTTCCTTCAAATATTTGTGCTCCTGGGACTCCTGCCTAACTGGACATCACCTGCAGTCAAGGCCATCTGCCTGATTGTACAGCTGGTTGTGAGGTTCAAACAATGTTTTCAGAATTCTGTCTTTATTTCCCTAAGCTTGTTTCCTCTCAGTTGACTCTTTGTGGGCTTAAGCAGTTGCAGGCATGCAGCCTACTAATTTCACAATGAGTGAAAGGAGAGATTATTTTCCCAATGGTTCCAAAAAAACTTTCAGAGTAGACTCTCACTGTCTAAGATTAGCCTGGTTGGAACAATATAGTAGTAGATGGTTTTGGCGCTCCACCCAGATCCACTCTGTCAGCTGGTATACCCCTTTCCTTCCTTACCTCTCTTCCCACCACCTATAGCTGTTTCAGAGCTGTGGCTAACAGCTTAAACCTGTGACCTTGACTTAATGAGAGTTGCCCTTGGTTGATAAGAACCTCTTAGCCCAAAGATGCCTGGAAGGTTACACAGCCTCTCTCTAGACCAATGACTGACAGATAAGAAGTTACAAAAGGGCAGCCAGCCTTGACTCACAGCAGAAACAACTCTGTAGTACCATTTGTGTTCCAGAGGCAAGCTTCCCCTTCCACATACAAAATCAGGCCAAATATCAGGCCTGAATGTTCAGGCTTTATCTGAAACTACTTCTCTGCTTGGGTTCTTTCTCTTCTCTATCTTGCTTCCCTCACTCCCTTGCATGTTTCTCCTGAGAGCACTCCCTGTCTTTTTTACATCTGAATCCTTGCTTCAAGCTCTGCTTAGAGGGAACCCCATCTAGGACACTTGCACATTTCTGAGCCAGTTATTAAATGGGTACTTAAGGGGATAGATTATATTAAGGGATAATCCAGATCATATGCCCACCTATACCACATAAACCTGAATTCCTGAATGTTTCATCAAGGACTTTGATTTGTTCACTGGTGTAAGACCCTATGTCCAGAATAGCACAGAGTAGACATTTAATAAGCCTATAAATAAATTGAGTGGGCTGGGTGTATATTTATTATTTCCCAAGAAAGCTGGAGAGTGGGGAAGGTTGGTGGTAACTGTTACCAGAGGAAAGGGGATTGAGTGTAGGAATGTGAAATGCTAGATATGTACTACAGAGATGAACAAACAAGCAGAAATTGACTTCAAAACCAAAATCTCTTTCTCTCTGCCAAAGGCCAAGTTCCTCTCAATGACAAAATGTGCCAAGCATTTGTGATCCTAAGCAGTGTTTTCATTTTAGGATTTAAAACACATTCTAAGGAATGTGTTGCTTTTTTGCCATCTGGTAAGTAGTGGAATTACTTCAAGTGGATAATGAGAATCTGCTTTTTTATTTAATATGGGAATTATAGAGAACAGTAACTAAAATCCAGGAAACACATTTCTTGCTGAGTCATTCACCCTTGTTCAAGACAAGCTTTCCTTTTCCATTGAATTTTAATGTGATGTTTCTTCATTGTCTCCTACCCCTCTCTTACTGTCAGTAATTTCTCTGGGGCTGGCGTGACATTGCCCTTCCAAAAGGATCAGGCAAACTCTGCTGAGACACTTTCAGGGATCCTCATGCCTTTTCACTTCCAAGTGCATATTCATGATTTCTCCCCCAAGGGAGAAAGACCTCATTGCAATACAAACTATGCATCTGGAAGAAAAATCCACTTGTTTTCTCAAAATACATTAATTGTACCAAGCATGCTAGCACAATTCCAGCCCAAAGTAAAGCAGGTTCAATTTACTTGCCCTGAGTAAATGTATGCTTCCCATCAAGCTTTATGACATAATGAAAATTTTGGGAGTCACTGAATATCCTTATTCCAGGGAGATGTATTTGCAAAGATCATACTGGGTTGGATGGGAGCAAAGTCAAGTCAGGAATAACCACCAAAAGATTTTTGGTAGTCCAAGAGAGAGGTTGTTAACTTTTCTTTTTTGAGAGAAAGAGAGAGAAAGTGTGGGTGTGGGTGATCAAGGAAGGGGCAGAGAAAGAGGGGGAGAGAGAATCTGTTTTTTTTTTTTTTTAATATGAAAGTTATTGTCAAGTTGGTTTCCATACAACACCCCATGCTCATCCCAACAGGTGCCCTCCTCAATGCCCATCACCCACTTTCCCCTCCCTCCCTCCCCTCATCAACCCTCAGTTTATTCTCAGTTTCTAAGGGTCTCTCATGGTTTGTGGGAGAGAAAGAATCTTAAGCAGGCTCCATATTCAGCACAGAGCCCAACACAGGGCTGGATGTCACGACCGTGAGATCATAACCTGAGTCAAAATCAGGAGTTGGGCCCTTGACCAACTGAGCCACCCTGGCGCCCGATGTTAATTAAAAAAATTTTTTTTTAAATCTTTATTTATTTTTGAGAGAGAGAGAGAGAGAGAGACAACAGAGTGCAAGTGGGGGAGGCAGAGAGGGAGACAGAATCCAAAGCAGGCTCCAGGCTCCAGGCTCCAAGCTGTCAGCAGAGAGCCCAACGTGGAGCTTGACCCCAGGACTGTGAGATCATGACCTGAGCAGAAGTCAGACGCTTGACCGCATGAACAAAGCAGGTGTCCTTCGTGCTGTGCTAATTTTTAAAAAATTGTTAAAAATGCCCCTTGGAGTAAAATTGACCACCTCCAAGAATCTGTCTTGACTGTACTATATGGGGGGACCATATATGGGAGACTGGAACTAACAAGACTCTCTGAGCCACTATACTCACCATTTCACCTGAATAATCTCTGTAGCTGTCACCAGATGGCAGAGGTTGGGAACCTGGGTCCTACATGTAACATTTGTGGTTAGGTGCTCAAAGCCAAGGACCAGTGAAAGAAGTTCAGTGCATATGATTTGGTTCTTAAATACAAAACTTATCGGGGTGCCTGGGTAGCTCAGTCAGTTAAGCATCAAACTCGTGACTGACAGTGCAGAGCCTGCTTGGGAGTCTCTCTCTCTCTTTCTCTCTCTCTCTCTCTCTCTCTCTCTGTCTCTCCCCTTCTCTCTGCCCCTCTCCTGCTCTTGTGCACATGCTCTTTCTCTCTCTCAAAATGAATAAACTTTAAAATTTTTTTCAAAAACAAAACTATAAAGCTTATCATTGATATGAATTAGTCAACTACTTGCTACTAGCAGGACTGACTTATGACTTTCATGGGCCCTGGGCACTTTTGAATTTTGGGGCCCCTTCCCCCATAAAAAATTTTAAAAATTATATTTTGAGATTGTGTTGTCAAACCAACCAACCAACCAACAAACAGAAAGATACGCAAGTACAAACTAGTGGTTGCCAGAGGGAAGGGGGAGATACAGGCTTTCAGTTATGGAATAAATAAGTCTCAGAGATGAAAGGTACAGAATAGGAGAGTCAATGGTATTATAATACTAACATATGGTAACAGACGGTAGCTACACTTGGGGTGAGCATAGCATAACATGTAAAATTGTTTAATCACTATGTTGTATTGAAACTACACCTGACACACACCTGTGTGTCAACTCTTTCTCAATTAAAAAAAAAAAAAGACTGTTGGAATAAAGGTTAATATAATGCAGGCTGGATTTACTTTTTTTGTTGTGGTAAAATATACATAATATTAAATTTACCATTTTAGTCATTTTAAGTTTACAATTCAATGGCATTATGTATATTTATGTATTTGTTATTACTATATTTTATTTTTATTTTAAAAGAGAATTAAAATTTTCATGGACCCTTAAAAGTATCATGGATCCTATAGGCTTTACTTGCTCTGTCTAATGGGTATGTTGGCCTTACTATAAGATGGCAAAAAAGGGCAAAACAGAGCAAAATTGAAATGCTCTCAAATTCACTTTATAGTTCACACACACAAAATGACATTCAAATTTACCTTTTCTTTCTGCAGGGAAATACTAATCCTGGGAAGTCACGTGTCTGAGTGGATGGAGGCAGACTGAGATCAAGCCCTATTTGTAGCCCTTACTAGCTGTATATCACAGCCAGCACAGCGGGGGCTAGAGACAGGCCCAGTGAGAAGCCTTGGGAACAGGTGGGGATTGAGGGGGACAGTGCCAGCAGGCTCAGAAGTAGTGCCAGCTCCTGGCCAAGAAGTCCGTTCAGAGACTCCAGATGAAGCCCGGGACAGTCCCCAGGATTCCAATGGGGGAGAATCCAGAGTTCAGTGGAGAACATATGTATCAGTCACAGTTGCAAACTGGAGGACAGAAACATACAGGCAAAAGGGAGACCTAGGGGAGAGGAGAAAATGCCAGCTAGTCCACTGCTGAGTACTGCTTTTCAAGAGCCTGCTTTTCAAGAGTCTCCTTGTTCTTGCTGCAAGTGCCACCTGTTGCCTGAAACTGTGCGCCCGTGGGCACTTCTCTTCTCAAGTCTCAGTTTCCCCATCTGTGCAATTAGAAATCAGACTAATGACCCCTAAGTCTGATGAGCCATTTGCCTATTCCCAGTTTCCTAATAGCTCCAAAACTTTTTTTTTCCTGTTTAGAGCTTGTTGAAACTCAGAGCTTAATGTCCGTCCAAATTTCTTAGCTAGCAGAGGTTGCAAATTGTTAGCTGCTGGACCAAATCTATCCCACAAGTGGGCTTTGTTTGGCCTGCTCAATGTTTTTAAACTTTGGCTTAAATGCCAGCACCCCTGAATCAGGAGATGCTTCATAGAACTCTGAACTTCTGCCTTCTCTTGAAAAGTTGGCAGTGTTCCCTTGCCACTCACTACCAAGCCTTGATTCTCTGGTCTTTCTGCCACCTGCGTGTCATAAGGGGAGGCTGGTTTACCATGTTTACTTAACAGAGGTGGAGAGATAGAGAAGAAGAGAAGGCAATTTGATCTGCATCCTGTTAGTAGAATCCAGTATCTTTTTCTGTATCCGAATAATTCAGAATCAAGGAAGCTTACAAAAAGCTTTCCAGGGAGTGGACTACACTCACTCATGCTGCTTCTCCCCTCCCCCACTGCTTGGCCCCTTCCATCCTTTGTGTGAGCTTCAGTTGCAGCACATGGCACACTAGTATGCCAAATTTTTTCAGTTCCAAAAGCTATAGATTGTAAGATGTTTTTTAATCTATTAAATTAATAATAGATATCTAGGTCAGAGGACCCCAGGACATTAAATGAACTCATCCATCAACACATGATTTCAGAAGTGTTAAGGTGTAAAGGGAAAAAAAAGCATTTTTAAATCAAGGAAACTAAGGTAATGATTATTTTACACTCTTTCTCTCCAACAGACTTGTGAACTTGGTTGGGTCAGGGACAGTACCTTTTTGGCCCTCTCCCTTTCCTGCTCCTGCCATGCCTATTGATGCCCTGAATGAATGTTTCATTTGGAGAATTTTCTAGATGCTCCCTTAGTTACCATGGTAATCCAAAATTGGTTTCACAGTCCTGTGCACCAAGGGGAGCCCTGCTGAGGAGGGCTGCCTGCTGACCTGGACCCTGAACCGTGTTGCATATGCTGGCTTTCCTTCCTGGACAAGCAGAACATTGACGGAAATCAAACACTTGCAATGAAAACTTCAGGGATAGCCTTGTGAATATAAAACAATTTATTTAAAATAATTCTGTTGTCACTTGTCAGATTTTATATTAATGCACAAAAAAACACCAAAAAACACAAAAACAAAACTGTCCTTTCAAAGTGGTTTCTCAGTGAGCCTTAAATAATTTGAACAAAAGACTCTCAGTGGAGAGTTGGAAAATCTATTCTCACGGTTCAGCAATTTGTTGAACTTCTGTTGAATCCAGTTATTCTAAGAAAGAATGCCTATAAATACAACAATACCTTCCATTTCCTAGGTGCCTGTTAATGTTCCAGGCACTTTGCATACACTTACTTGACAAGCACTAATGCATTAATTCCTATGTGCCAGGAACTGTTCTAAGCACTTTGCACATAGTAATTCATTTAATTCTCATAATGAGCCTATGAAGAAGCTTCTATTGTTATCACCATTTTACAGATAAAGAAATTGAGGTATAAATAGGTTAAGTGACTTGCCTAAGGTCACATAGCTAGTAAGCTATAAATACAAAATTCAAACCCTGGTTGCCTAGCTCCAGAATCTGTGCTCCTAATCAAGTTGTTACACTACCTCTCTTAATCCTTTCAATAATTCAATAAAATAGGTGTTACTATGGTTACTGTACAGATTGGATACTGAGGCAATTGGTCAGGTAGTATGTCTCTATGGCTTCTCTCTTCCTGACCACATTCTGATCTGGGGAAATTCTGGAAACTCTCCTAAGGGTTAGACTCAACCCTCCATCTTCCACCTCCCCCAAACACATCTTCATACATTCACGGAAAATTTATAATGCTTCTCTCAAACTTATTTTTAGGAGATTAGGAGCCCGATCTTTGTAGACAAATTATTTTGAAGTGATGATCTAAGGCATGCACTGGTAGGAACTGAATATGCAAATTTAATGAGTTTAATTAATTAGAAGAGAGTGTTTCTTTTAAGATCACAAAATAACTGCTTTTTGAAGTGGGAGCTGGGCACTGGGTGTTGTATGGAAACCAATTTGACAATAAATTTCATATGAAAAGAAATGCAGTGAGAGCTGGTAATTGGGAATATAGTAACTTAAATGCTTAAAGCATCTGAATTGTATTATCCTAGGAAAGTGCTCTTGGAATATGGAAGAGTGATTGTCTTCCACAGGTGAGAAATCTGTCAGAAGGGAGAAAACATAAATTAACAACCTAAAGTTAGGGTCACTTTTCTGAGAAAAATTGTGAGTCCCTTGAACATGTAATAACAGAGGGGCCAACCAGGATGGAACTGTCTTGATTTTAGCACTGAAAGTCCCTCATTCCAAGGAAAGCTCTCAGTCCTAGGAAAACTGGATGGTTGGTCACCCTAAATTAAGGTCAGTTATGGATGACAATTTATGGGAGAAATTCACTGTTGGATAGAGAAGAGGAACGGAAGGGAGAGGGGAATGGTCAGTTATGGATGACAGTTAATTAAGGTCAGTTATGGATGACAATTTACGGGAGAAATTCACTGTTGGATAGAGAAGAGGAACGGAAGGGAGAGGGGAATGGCATCTTGGGCAGAGAGAGCAGCTTGAACAAAGGCCAGAGGTATGAAATGGAGGTTTTGGGGAATTGCAAGGATCCTGTATAGCTCTAGTTTGGAGCTGACAGAAGAGGCAGAGTGGAACGTAAGGGGAAGAGAGGTGGCTGGCCAAATATCAAGTGATGGAATGTGAAATGGGCAGATAGAATTCTATGAGCTTGGCTCAATGCTGAGAAGCTTATCCTTGGTACTAACAAGCAGTTAGCAGGACCAGGAGCCCTTTTATGGTGGTGGTTTTGGGTCTTGGGTCCTAATTTAAGACAAAACAAAATAGAAATTGGCTTGGCTTGCAGAATCTTAACTCCGTGGTAGTCAAAGAATTTTATTCCTAAGTTCCCTAAAAGAATTTGAAAACTATGCATTCCTTTGTGTATTTTTAAGTTGATCGTTAAAATGTTTATCAAAAGTTTAATCATTCCATAGGATATACTTTCTGGTACTTTATGAATATTGGAATTTTAAAATGAATGGTTATATAATTTTTTTAAATGAATCCAATGCAATCTAAATACCAAAGCAACTAGGTACCCTGCTTCAACTAATATCCGCTTCAGACATATATGATTAACCTCTTTATCAAGGGGAAATTTTAAATCATTCTTTTTTACCTCCTTTTTTTCAAAGTTTATTTATTTATTTTGAGAGAGAGATAAGGGGAGGAGCAGAGAGAGGGGGGAGAGAGAGAGAATCCCAAGCAGGCTCTGCACTGTCAGTGTGGAGTCCAAGGCAGGGCTCGAACCAACAAACCGTGAGTTCATGACCTGAGATAAAACCAAGACCTGGCTGCTTAACTGAGTCACCCAGTGCCCCCCTTTTTTTCCTCCTTTAACTTATATTTCCATTTTACTTTTTACACAGAATTTCATCCTAATATATCTTTATACTTGAAAGGCTTTTATTGATTACAATACTGTACTTCTTCATGACAAAAATTATGTATATAAATGGAAGTTGAATTTAAAAATATTTGCTATGACCATTAGACTTAAATTATTTAAACATTGCTTCTGGATTGAATCATCATTACAATTACTATAAGCACATAATCAAATCAAAAAATATCACAAACTTTGATAAATAATATTAAACATAAAAATTTATCAGAATAAGTCTATTATAATGAGGAGAAGGGCTATTTAAAAACTTGGTTCATGGGGGTGCCTGGGTAGCTCAGTCAGTTAAGCCTTCAACTCTTGATGTCAGCTCAGGTCTTGATCTTAGGGTTGTGAGTTCAAGTCTTGTGTTGGGCTTCATGCTGAGCATGGAGCCTGTTTAAAAAAAAATTAAAAATTGGTTCATGAGTGCATGGCTGAAAATTACTTATTGCTTGAATGAGACAGCATTCAGCATCAATCACATTTTTTGTTTATATATAAACCTTGAGAAATCTTTTTATTTTTTAAAGATTTTCTTTTTAAGTAATCCCTACACCCAACATGGGGCTCAAATTCACAACCCTGAGATCAAGAGTCAAACGCTCCACTGATTGAAACAGCCAGGTGCCCCAAGCCTTGGGAAATCTTATTTGTGTAAATAAGATGATGGAGGGGCACCTGGGTGGCTCAGTCAGTTGAGCTTTTGACTCTTGATTTCAGCTCAGGTCATGATCCCAGGGTCATAGGATTGAACCCTGAGTGGGGCTTCTTGTTGACTACAGAGCCTGCTTAAGATTCTCTCTACCTCCCTCTGCTCCTCTCCCAACATCACGTGCACATATTCTCTCTCTTCTCTCTAAAAGGTAAAATAAAATAAGTTGATGGAAATGGAAGGCATTTTGTTATTAACAAATGTCACCGAATGCTTCAAACTCCTCTTAAATTGTATGCCCCAAACTAGCCATATGATATAAAAAATTATTTTTGTTGAGATATCAGCTGATAACTTTGATTAGATCCTTCAATTTTGTTGAAGAAAGGATAGGAAACAACTGGCTCACAGAAAGCTTTTATCCAATGGTTCACTTTCTCAGCACCAACACCAAAAAATCAAATCCTAAGAGAGCCAAAGCATAAGAGACTCCTAAAAACTGAGGGTTGATGGGGGTGGGAGGGAGGGTAGGGTAGGTGATGGGCATTGAAGAGGGCATCTTTTGGGATGAGCACTGAGTGTTGTATGGAAACTAATTTGACAATAAATTTCATAAAATAAAATAAAATAAAATAATAAAAAAAATAAAAAATCAAATTCTTCACAACACAACACATGCATACTTTTTTGGGGGGAACCACAGTGGGATTCAGGATGGGTGAGGAGTGTGCCTTTCTTTTGTAAAGAGGGAGAAGAATAACTATAAAATAGTAGGTAGGAAAGGAGAATGTGCAGGATATTAAACCACAGCAATCATTTAGAACAAAAGAAGACAGTTGAGGATCTGAAAATTCTTCTCTTAGAATCATCTTGCCTTTGAACCCCTTGGAAAGTCTTCATGGGCCTCTAGGGCAGCACGTGCCTCCAGTTGAAGACCACTGTCTTAGGAGATGTTATTGCTGACCTGTGTGGGAGCTGGGATGGGAATGTCTGCCTCCCCAGTCCAGAGCAAACTTTGTAAATAAGAATTTCCTAAGAGAAAGAAATCCTCTTCTTGTGTCTTGCCATGTTGGCCTTTGCCTTAAACTCGAAGATGTTTGTCTTAGAAGGGTTCCTATACCTTGAGCGTTCTGTGTCTGTATCATGACCCTCATTCAGCTCTACTTCTTAATCTTGGGCCCTCTGCTGGGTGGCTGTTACCAATAGATGCAAAATACCAGGGTATGTCTTTCCTATCTCTACCCTGATTCACAGGGGCTAACCCCAGGAAAAGATTCCAATGGAGTCATTATCTTTGGTGATCATGGGCAGATTCTTATTTTGAATCTACTGAAAGGGAAATGCAAATGTACCCAGAAGTCTGATATTTTTCAGGCTGTGTCCTTAGCACAATTTTCCCCAACTCTGACCATGAACATCTCTCATCCATCTAAAGATCTCTCTCTCTCTCTCTCTCTCTCACACACACACACACACACACCCCAAGACTAAAAGCAATGAGACAGTGAGACTACTTAGGAGACCATTATGGTCCATGCAAGAGATGATAATGGTCTGAACTCAGGCAGGAACAGTGGAGATGGAAGGAATCAGTAGTCTTGGGAGATGTTGAAGAAAAGGAAAGGACTTATTCAACTTAATGACCGATTTGATTGATCAGAGACAGAGCGGGGTTCATGATGAGTCCCACTTTTCTGATATAAGTAACTAGATAAAAGGTAGTACATCCACCAATGAAATACAAATAAAAAACGATTTGAGGGGAAGATGGCAAATTCAATTTTTGCATGATTAATTTGAGGTGTCTTCTGGATAGATAGGAATAATTTTTTTCATTTTTTTAATGTATATTTGTTTTTGAGAGAGAGAGACAGAGCACATGTGGGGGAGGGGCAGAGAGAGAGAGAGGGAGAAGGAAACACAGAATCTGAAGCAAGCTCCAGGCTCCAAGATGTCAGCACAGAGCCCGACATGGGGCTCAAATCCATGAACCTTGAGATCATGATCTGAGCCGAAGTGAGATGTTCAACCAACTGAGCCACCCAGGTGCCCCAATAGGAATAATTTTAAAGTAAGCTGTTAAGTACATGGGTCTGGAGCCCAGGAAAGGGGTCTGGGTTAAAGATACAAGTTTAGGAAATCAATACTCTATAGGTGGATGTTTAAGTCATAGAAGAGGATTAAATTACCAGACAGAGGATGTAGAAAGATGAGGAGAGGACCAGGTGCAGAATCCTTAGAAAAACAAACACTTAAATCTGGGCAAAGAAGAAGAGGAGCTAGCCAGAGATGATAAAAACAGAAGAAAGGTGGAAAGTGAACCTAGAAAGGGAGGGGAGCTTCCAGAAAGACATAAATGGTCCCAGAGTTTAATGTTTAAAAAATATGCTTTGGATCTTTCCTAGATAGATGCAAACACATTTTCCCCCCAATCCCATTGCCCCATTAATAATTCCTCCATTTCCTTCCCTTGTCTAAATGCTAAAATTCTGGAAGGAGTTGTTTTCAATTTTTGTCTCCAATTCCTCATTTCCAGCCATCTCCTTAGAATCCAGCAGTATGGCTTCTGTCTATTGTATTCTACTGATCTTGATCTTTCAAGGACTTTCATGCTGTTTTATCAATGGCTGTTTCTTATTCTAGTCATGTGGAGATGATGCCAGGAAGTACCAGTAGAAGTGTAGGGAAGTGAGAAAGAAAAAGGAAGGAAGCCAAAATAAATGGTGCTCTATCAAGTCAGTAACCACTGTGAGTAACTAAAACTAAATCTTGCCTGGGCACTCTAAGAATTGGCATAGAGCATAAGCCCAAAGTTATCGTAAAAGATGTGGGATCTGGGGTGTTTATACATCTGCTCTAGTCAGTCATTGGTTGATAGTTGCTGTATTGGAATGAGGACAGAGAAGCATCAATTCCCCCAGTGTTTCTGGCTTGATACTGATGGCTCAGAGTGGTTTCCAGCAGCCAAAGGCCCTTAGACAATTGGAATCAGGAGTCCTATCATGTAACTATAAGACCTGAAACTATCTGGATAGGGCACTGACTAGGTCTGCTACATTCCTTCTTGGTCTCCTCAGCATATTTTATTCTGCCCACTACTGTTTCTTCAGGTAATCTCTTTAATTTCTGTCCTGGTAAGCTAACCAGGTTCTTATTCCCATCTTTGCCCCCTCTCTTTCTGTGGATGGTTATTTCCTCCTTCTGTCTCAAACAAGAGCAAATTGGAAGGTGAAACTCTAGTCCTCAGCTCTCTTGTTTCTGTACACACATACTTGATATTTTTTCTGTCCTCATTACCTCAACCCTTGCTTCTATGCAGATTACTCCCAGTGTGTTGCATATAATTATGTTCAATGACTTAACTGTTGAGATCAAAATTTATTTAAAGGTCTTCAGGAAAAAAAAGACTTTGGGTGTCTTTTATAACTCAACAGACTGAAAAATCTATAAATGTCTGCTGGGAGTCATTCAGGAATTACACTTCCCGCTGACAGTGTGAGAAGCAGGCTCAATATATGACTCAGCTTGCAATCAATGGAGCATTATGCTTCAAGAAAATGGGAAAGTTTTATACCAATTTAGAATTTGTCACTAAATCTAGCCTGATTCTTTGTCCTCAAAGAAGTGCAGCTCCCTGCTGTCAAGGCCTGAGCTCTTGGGATCTTTGCCTATTTCCTTGGCAGAGCCATAATTAACAATGTTTGCTATCAAGAAAAGTAGCATGATTGAAGCCCTCAAGTCAAGACAGTGTGACAGAGAGAGAGAGAGAGAGAGAGAGAGAGAGGGGGGGGAATGGGGCAATGAGTGCAGAAGAGTGGTTATTGCAGAGGTGGAGCCTAAGGGAAGAGTAAGGGGAAGGCTTCCAGGCAGGTTTTTGGCTCTTGCTCCATCCATCCCTGTGGCTTCTCAGGGAGTAGTGGAGAGGAGAGGGAGTTTTAGACTTTTAGACTGGACTCAGTCTTCTGCTATCATCATTTACAGTTTTCCTTTGGCTTCTGTCTTTAACTCACATCTGTGTTTTTAACTATTTAAGAGCGGAGCACTGAAAATTTGGTTGGAAGCTCTGAGCACATCACAGGGGCTTTGTTAAGAAGCCCAAGAATTCTGATTCCTGATTTTTTTTTTTAATATGGCCTATTTAAAATTTTTTGTTTATTTTCTTTCTAGAAGATACAAGATGTTCTGTGTGTTCCCAGAGTTCTGAAATTTCACTAAGATATGCCTTGATGTGGGTCTATTTTAGAGTACTGTGCTGGGTACTTTATAGGCCCTTTCACTTTGTAAAGTAGGATATTATCCTGAATTATTTCAAGAATTATTTCCTTCCCAGGGTGCCTGGAGGAGGAGGGCTCAGTCAGTTAAGCATCTGACTCTTAATTTCAGCTCAGATCATGATCTCATGGTTCATGAGATTGAGCCCTGGGGTCAGGCTCCTTGTTGACAACACGGAGCCTGCTTGGGAGCCTCTCTCCCTCTCTCTCTCTGCCCCTTCCCCATTGACTCACATGTGCACTCACTCTCTCTCTTTCTCAGAATAAATAAATAAACTTAAAAAAAAAAAAGAATTATTTCCTTCCCTCTGTGTTCTCTGTTCTCTCTTTTTGGACTTTTTATTTGGATGTTGGACTTCCTGAGCAGGTATTTTAATCTTCTTACCTTTTCAGGTTTTTGGACCTTCTAATTTTCTTATCTTTTCTTACCAACATTCCATCTTACTGTCCTTTTGCTTCCGTATCATGGGAGACTGGCTCTTTCAATCTTTTTATTAAGTTTTTAAAACATTTGTACTATCACATTTAAAATTTTAAGGCTCCTTTTCTACAAATACACCCTTTACCTTTTTGTAAATACTTCCTTTCTGGGGCATCTAGGTGGCTCGGTTGGTGGAGTGTCTGACTCTTGGTTTCAGCTCAGATCGTGATCTTGGGTTCATGGGATTGAGCCCCATGTGGGAATCCACACCCAGCATGGAGCCTGCTTTGGATCGTCTCTCTCCCTCTACCACTCGTGCTCTCTCTCTCTTTCTCTCTCTCAAAAATAAAAAAGCTTATAAATACATCTTTTTCTTATTTTAATGATATAATATATCCATCTGAGAAATTTGATAATCAAAAACTTTTTTTTTTCTTCCCTGGATAGGCTCTGTTTCCTCTAAGTTATCTTTATGTGTTTGTTTCTTTTGATCTATCTGAGGCTTTCCTTAGATGTGTGGTGATCTTTGGCTTCCACTCATATTTAAGGATGGGCCATAAAAAGCTGACTGGAAACTCTAAGAACATTAATTGGGGCTTGTCAGTTGTGGATTTCGCTGTGCAGTGGTCTAGTAGGGCCAACTGATTAGCAAATCCCTATGTCAGAATTTGAAGTCTTTCTCTTGAGCTTGTCAGAATAATCAGAGAAAGATCTTCTAGTCTCTGGGACAGTACAGACCTGGCTCCCAGTCTTCTGGGGGCTGAGAGGGAGAGAGGGCGGGTGGTTTCAATATTCACTGTGTAAACATTCACATCCTTCTGTTTTCCATACGGATCTCCCTATCCTCAGCTGTGCCTGATATCCCCCAGAGTAGACCTTCAGATTTGTCTTCTTCAGGGAACATTCCTCTTTATTCTCAGAGGAAAGGTCTCCAGCCTCCCACTAGGGTTGGAACCTGTGATTTTTAATTTTTTGTTTGGCATTAAGTATACTTACATTGTTGTGCAATCATCAACACTCTATTTCCAGAACTTTTTACCTTTCCCAACTGAAATTCTATACCCATTAAATATTAAGTCCAAATTTTCCCACCCATCCTGCCCCTGATGCTGCCATTCTGAAATAGTGTCTATGAATTTGACTAAGGACCTTATGTAAGTAGATTCATGCAATATTTGTCCTTTGTGAGGCACCTGGATGGCTCAGTCAGTTAAGTGCCTGACTCTTGGTTTCTGCTCAGGTCATGATTTCATGGTTCATGGGTTTGAGCCCTGCATTGGGCTCTGCACTGATAGTGCAGAGAGCCTGCCTAGGATTCTCTCTCTCCCTCTCTCTTTCTCCTCCTTCCCTGCTTATTCACTCTCTCTCTCTCAAAATAAATAAACATTTTTTAAAAATTTGTCCTTTGTGACTGGTTTATTTTACTTGGCCTAATGTCCTTAGAGTTCATCCATGTTGTAGCATGGGTCAGAATTTTCTTCCTTTTTAGGGCTGGACAATATTCCATTATATGTATGTATCACATTTGGTTGATTCATTCATCTGTCACTACATATTTGCTTCTACCTTTTGGCTATTGTGAATAGTGCTGCTATGAACATAACGGTATAAATATTTGTCAGGTCCCTGCTTTCATTTCTTTTGGGTATGTACCAACAAGTAGAATTGCTGGATCATATGGTAATTCATTTTTAATTTTTTGGGTAATTGCCACACTACTTTCCATAGTGGCTGTTCCACTTTACATTCCTACTAGCAATGCACAAGGGCTTCAATTTCTCCACATCCTTGGCAATACTGGCTATTTTCTTTTGTATGTTTCTTTTGTTTTTTATAACTAATTGTTGTGAAGTGGCATCTCATTATGGTTTTGATTTGCATTTTCTTAATGATTAGTGATACTGAACATTTTTTCATGTGCATATTGGCCACTTGTATACCTTCTTTGAAAAAGCATCTACTCGAGTCTTTTGATAATTTATCAGTTTTTTTTAGCTGTTGTTGAATTAAAAACCTTTCTCAGATAAATTATTTGCAAATATTTTCTTCCATTCCATGTGTTGTTTTGGTTCACTCTATTGACAGTTTATTTTGATGCATAAAAGACATTTCATTTTGATTTGTTTCTTTGGTCATTTAAGAAATCAATGCCAAATCCAATGTGATAAAGTTTTTGCCCTATGTTTTCTTCTAAGAGTTTTGGCTCTTATATTCAGGTCTTTGACCAATTTTGAGTTAATTTTGCACATGGTTTAATGTCATTTATTTGCTAGTGGATATCCAGTTTTCCCAACATCATTTGTTAAAAAGATGTCCTTTCCCCATTGCATGGTCTTGGCACTGTTTTCTTGACCATGTACGTAAGAGTTTATTTCTGGGCTCTCTATCTTACTCTATTGGTTTGTAGGTCTCCCTTATGCTACTACCACACTGTTTTGGTTACTGTAGCTTTGTGGTAAGTTTTGAAATTACGATATGTGAGGTTTCCAATTTTGTTCTTTTTCAAGATTGTTTTGGTTATTCAGGATATCTTAAGTTTCCATATGAATTTTAGGATGGAATTTTCTGTTTCTGCAAAAACATCTTTGGGATTTTGATAGGGATTGCATTGAATTTGTAGATCACTTTGGGTTGTACTGACATCTTACTAATTTAAGTCTTATAGTCTGTGAACATGGGATGTATTTCCACTTATTTTTGTCTGTAATTTCTTTCAGTGATGTTTTATAATTTTCAGTGTACAAGTTTTTTGTCTCTGTTGTTAAGTTTATTCTTAAGCATTTCATTCTTTTTGATGTTATTGTGAATATAATTATTTCTTAATTTCCTTTTTAGATTGTTCATTGTTAGTATATAGAAATGCAACTGATTCTTAAGCATTGGTTTTGTGTCCTTCAATTTTGCTGAATGCATTTATTAGTTCTAACAGTTTCCTTTGGTAGAATATTTAGGGTTTTATACATAGAAACTCATGTTGTCTATGAACAGAGATAATTTTATTTCTTCCTTTCCAATTTGGGTGCTGTTTCTTTTTCTTGCCTAATTGCTCTGGCTAAAACTTGTAGTATTATGTTGAATAGAAGAGATAACAGTGAGCATTCTTGTCTTATTCCTGAGGAAAAGTCTTTCACCATTGAGTATAATGTTAACTTTGGGTTTTTCATATATGGTCCTTATTATGTTCAGATAGTTCTTCCTATTCCTAGTTTGTTGGGTGTTTTTATCATGAATGTATTTGCATTTTTAATAATCAGAAATTGTCACACACAAAAAATCAAGGTTTCTACCCCTTTTTAAAAAAATCTCAAAATCTTTTAACACTGAATTTACATTTCATTATGGTTTCTGAAGCCGAATTAGCAACTACTCTCTTTATACAGCATGTTCTTTAGACATAATCTCCATCTAAACTTTTTCACTCATTTTACATATCTAGAGGGATTTACTTTTTGGCCTCTGTTATCATAATAGCAAACATTTACTTAGTGCTTATTGGTGCCAGATACTGTCCTAAGTCTTTTGCATATATGAGTTTAATCTACACGATACCCCCATGTGGTAGTTACTATTATCCCCCTTACCTGATAAAGAATCTAAAGCACAGATCAAATAAGTGGTAAAGTGAACAAATATGGTAGTAGATTAGTAAATGATAATGAAGAAAGAATTGATTGGGGAAAACAGATATGTATTATTTTATACATAATTTTTAAAAGTTTATTTATTTATTTTGAGAGAGAGACAGAGAGCACACACGAGCAGGGTGGGGGCAGAGAGAGAGAAGGAGAGAGAGAATCCCAAACAGGCTCCGCACTCTGAGCGCAGAGTCTGACATGGGGCTCGAACCCACAAACTGTGAGATCATGACCTGAGCCCAAGTCAAAAGCCAGACACTTAACCAAATGAGCCACTCAGGTGCCCCAATTTTATATATAAATTGAAGACTAAGGCAAGTGCTTATACGTTGTGACAGTTAAGTTGCCTCACTTATTTCAAGATGTGTGGTTATGTGCCAGGTACTTGAGGCTGATAGAAGTCTGAATGCACCTTAAATTTGGTGTTACTGTGTGCCTTCCTGCGTGGGTATACAAACCAAATCTTAGTTGTTTAGCCCAGAGCGCTATAAGTACTGAGATTTGTGTCTGATTGTAAGATTGAAGTAGTGGTGCTGATGGGAGAAGCAAGTATTTCTACAATGGTAATCAGAAACTCTAGAAATTTCTTTGGACTTTGAGGGATCTGAATTGTTTCTGGGACTAGAAAAAGGACCTCTTCACTTGTTTTATTTTACTATTTTTAAAAATGCTTATTTATTTATTTTAAGAGGGAATGAGAGAGAGCATGAAGGAGGAACAGAGAGAAAGGGAGAGAGAGTATCCCAAGCAGGCTCTGCGCTGTCAGCACAGAGCCTTACACAGGGCTCAATACCACAAACCATGAGATCATAACCTGAGCCAAAATCAAGAGTCAGATGCCAACCTATTGAGCCATCCGGGCACTGTGACCTCTGTACTTAAATAAAGGCTATGTGTGTATGGAAACTCAGAACAAAATACATTAAAAAAATCTTTTCTAGTACCTCTTCGTATAGGAATGGCAAGACATTTCACTTTATTTTTTAGGTCAAAAGAACATTTAAGCTGATTTGCTGCTCATGTCAACATGTTTCTTTTCAAAAGAAACACTAGTCCGGTATAAAAAAAAATTGAAAAGTAATATAGATCTTAACTGAAGTTTCTTTGAGAAATACCTGTAGTAAACATGTCCTTTTTCACCTGCCCGTCACTATATGATTTCTTCTGATAACAGAACCTTGATTTTCCTTTGGAGAATGAGCTCTCCTCCATTCTTTGTGCTCAGACTAAGGCATATGGTTGGGTATATGATCCAGAATGCTAATGAGACATAATTCCAAGACTTTGTTGGAATTACTCGGAGGTAAATGCTCTGTTTCTACTTGAATTGTTATCTATAAGGATGGCATAAATTGAACACTGGGGAAAGGTGGGAAGGTGGGAAGAAATCACTAAATGTGAATAAACTCTTTGAAGTCAAAGAGAATAGAGACCATAGCCTGATGACATTGTTTGTACTCTGGTTCTGGCCATACCTGAAGCTATCTATACAGATATGTAATTTTCAAATATTAAGCTACAAATATTCCTTTTCTTAAGTCAGTTTGAGTTTGAGTTTTTGACACTTAAAGAAAAATCCCTCAATGCAGGAAAGAAATCAATTTGTTACATATAAAGAAACATCTAAAAATCCTTTCCCTTGTTTCTCAGTATCTTTCAGCGTCATTCAGAAAGGCAGCTATTTTAAATACCTAGTTTTACCCTCTCAAATCTCTCAGAAATCTTCTCTCCTAAACTTGGCTCACTCTACATCCTCGTTTTTCTCACTCCAAGACTCAAAACTTTCCTGGCTCTTTTCCTCCCTTCCCCTTCTTCCAAGAGAAACATAAAATCTAGCTGAGTTTTGTAGATTGGTCTAGCCTTCTGAGGCTTCTTTGCTTTTGTAACTCTTCTCCTTATCTAGATCGGTGCAATTAATGTCCAGGCTGTTTTCTGAACAACAAAGGATCCTTTCTCTTTGAAAGGGTGAAAGGCTGAAAATACATGTTAAATTTTCTATTCTGGTGTCATTTATATTCAGTACAAATAGTGTGTTTACTTGGATGTTAATTCTGTTTGCAAACAGCTACTCCTGGGGTTCTTTCTCTTTGGGTAAGTTTTGTGACAATAGTGACTTTTTTGTTTTGTCTGTGTTTTTTGAAGGGGAGTGGGGGAAAGAAACTAGTTAAACCAATTTGATTGCTTTTAAAAGCCAGAGAAAAGATCAGGCCCTGGATTTAGACCAACCTGATATGGAGTGCTAGGGGCAATGTAATGACTGTTACTCTATTGCTTTTTATTTCTCCCCTCTTTGGGAGCATTCTTTGGGTTTTCTACAGAAACGGCCAGATACTCTCATTGACAATTGCCTCACTCAGCAGCTCCTTCATAAACACATTTTTCAGACACTGTGCCCAGGACTCTTTTAAGTGTCCTAAGAATATTGACTCATTCAATATTCAGCTGCAGTTGGGAGAGCACCAGCACTTGCTCCATAAAGATCTGGATTCTCTCTTCACATCAAGAGGCATCCAAAAGTTCTATTATGCTGGACACTCAGATGATCCCCAGCTTCTTCATGAACACATTGATTATGAGTGGTCTGAATTCCTTTCTTGAGTCTAGTCAAATTGTCTTTGGTGCCCTCACAAAGGGGGGACCCACTGGGGAGACCACCTAGCATGATGGCTGCCTGGAGCCCAAAAAACTGTCAAGATGACTGTGGGAGACATCTCACCTTTTAAAAAACACATTTTTCTTTAACATTTTTTTGTTTTTGTTTTGTTTTGTTTTCTCATGAATGTTCCCAACCACAGTGAAGTATAAAATCAATTATAGTGTCCTGGAATGGTAAGAAAAAGATCATGCCACACCCATGGGTAGTTGAGGATTTAAGGAAGGGACTTTAAAAAAATTTTTTTTAATGTTTATTTATTATTGAGAGACAAACACAGAGCGTGAGCAGGGGAGGGGTAGAGAGAGGGGGAGAACAGAGTCTGAAGTAGGCTCCAGGCTCTGAGCTGTCAGCACAGAGCCCGACACAGGCCTCAAACTCACAAACTGTGAGATCATGACCTGAGCCTAAATCGGTCGCTTAACCAACTGAGCCACCCAGACGCCCCTAAGGAAGGGACTTTTAAAGGTGTGGGAAAGGTTAAAGGAAACCTCTGTGAGCTATTACTAGCCCCATTCCTGAAGGGGCAGGGGCAGTGAGTGATAACCAGATCCAGAGAGAACTGTAGGAGAGGGCCACAGGATTGGAGTAATGGCTTTCAGATAAAGAATACAGCCACTGCTAACAGAAGGACCCTCTGGGGAGATGGGGAGCGGTCCTGAATACTATCCTGCCCTGTGATGTCCCGCAGATGCCTCCCATTGGCCAAGACCAAGTGAAAGCTATTGAACAACAACTGATGTAGTTCATAAAGGTCAGCCCTGAGTCACAGAGCAGGACGGAGAGTGGATCTGGGGAGACAGAAGAAAAACCAGCAGTCACGTTCTGTCTTTTCCCACAGCTAGCACCTTGGTTCAGTCCACATTCTTTGTTGCCTGGCCTAGGGTAGTAACAGCCTTCCTGCCTGTCCTCTTGACCCATCTAGACCATTGCTTTTATGACTAGGTATGTTTCCAAGAGACTATATTCATTTCGCACGGGATGGGGTGTATAAACGTGAGTCCAGGAACCAGCTCAGCAGTGTCAAGACCCTTATGTCAGAGATCTCATCGGTAAAATGCCAGGTGGACTCAGGGATGCCCAAAGCCCTTTCCCGACCACGATTTACCGACGCTAGACATATTTTTTAAATACCGAGGCATCGACTAGCTACTTCTAAACACAAACAGATGGGTGGAAATGGACCGAGGCTGCCTCCCTGCCCCCTTCCAGAAGACCACGTCATCCCAGCTGACGAGCGATTGCTTCAATCCTGCCGTCTCCAAGGGCGTGGGCTAAAGGGGTCCGGGGCAGGCAGTTTCCCGGCGCCTTGGACCCTCCCATCGCGCGGGTAGGGGAAGTCGCGCAGCTCAGGCACAAATCCTGGGCGTCCCGGCGGTCTTCAGCTCGGGCCCTGGCCGCGTTGGGGGCTGGGGAGTGGGCAGCAGAGAGCGCAGGCGCAGTGTCTGCACCGCGGCGCCCCTCTCCACTCCCCGCCTGGCGGCCTCAGCGGCCCTGGCCACGTTTTTTCCTGGCGAAGCGCGCGGCGGACACAGCCGTCCTAGAGGCTGGACTAGGCTCGCGGTAGCGGGCATCCCGGGCCGGAGCGCCGCGCGCCCCTTCTTCGCAGTGAAACGAAGGTAACCGGGCCCGGAGCCAGGCGGCAGCGGCAGATTTGCACCTTGACGCTGCCTGCCAGGCCGCCCCACCCGAAAGGAGTGAGAGCCGACCCCGAACCCCATACACCCACTTTTAGCCATGGTACCTAGGGGGCAGAGCCCCTCTTTTGGGGTTGGGCGGGGCCCAGGGCGAGGCACCCCGCCCTCCTTCACAACCTTCGTATGGGGCTCTGTTGGACGTCAGAAAGGCCGCGGTCCCCTCACTGCTCTCCTGGAGAACCGGGACACGGGGTCAGCCGGGGTCAGCGTCAGCTAGGGCCCCTGAGCCCCCCGTGTTCTGCCACCGTCGCACCTATTGGGCCCTTCCCCAACCTCCATGATAAAGGCTAGGGTAGTTGCTTTCCTCTGGCCCGGGAGCCCACCCAAGTGAGTCCCTGTGGCGTCATGAGATCAGTTTCAAACCCAAACTTTAAAAAATGCTGAATGGTTTTAGAAACAGCCAAGAATTGGTAGTTTTCTTTCTTCTCTTATGTGTGTGATTCTGGAATGCCAGTCCATATGGGTTGAAATTTTCGTGGAGAATAGATGGCTTGTAGAAATTTTTCCACAACGAAAGGCGAAGGCAAGGCGTAGTTGGAGGAAGGGCGGGCTATGGCCAGGTGTGCTGGCTAGAGGAGCAGGGCAAGTCCATTCAGCTTGCTCAGCTCCGGGGAGGGAACCACGAACCCTCCCTGACCGGCCTCTGGGCGCTGAAGAATTTCCACACTGCGCCCGTTTGGCCTCTTTTGAGAGGAGGAAGAGGATGGAAGGGTCGCGCGGTCCAGCCGGAAGGAGACTCGTGTTGGGGCGAGTGGAGCCCTGCATCTCCATCCAGGCTTTCGCGGGGTTTGGCGAAGAGCGAGACGGAAAGACTGCCTCCGGGTGACGATTGAGGGTCCGGAGATAGTGACGCACTGGGCGGAGTGGGCTGGGGGCGACTGGAGAGAGGCGGTTTCCGCTGGCAATTCTGCCTTAAAGGACTTTGATTGGGGTTGCCCGTGTCCTTGGTGCTGAAGTAAGTGCCTCAAGCGCCTTCGTTGGCTCACTTCTCGGGCTAGGGCTTCCTGTACCCTTGTACTCTGCACCTTTGCCAAAAATAGCCCATCTCCAAAGCAGGTGCCAGAGTGGAGCCTGGCCGACACTGAATCCCTTTGTAGATGGGTTAAATGCTGGTTTCCTGAAGATAAGGTGAAGGCAAATGTAGCTCCCTTTTGTGGATGCAGATAAAGCATTTGTGTAACAGGTTTGATTACTTACATGCAAGTACTCACGGCGACCTTAAACATGAACTCTCACGTATGCATCTGTAGGATTCAAGTAGGTGTATATGCACGCAAATACAATGCACATGTAAATACACTTACTGTTTTCAATGCCATCGCACGCTGCAAGTTACATTTTTTTCCCAGAGCTTTTTTGTAATCCATCTTTATTTTCTGACATCTCTGGTGTTTCTCAACTCTGCAGAACCATTTTCATAATCATCTGTTCCAAAGTACAGAGCCTGTGGATTAAAGTGTTTGGTATTATGCTGAGCAATTAAGTGTTTATGCATATTTTAATTTGAAACAAAGATAGTCTAAAAAGATGTAAAGTTGATATACAAAAAATGTTCTTAAGGGAAGTTTAAAAAAAGAATTAATGAAAAATTTAATAGAGAACAATAGCTAGATAACATCATACGGAAAGCTGTAATCTGAAGAAAATATGACTAAGATGTGTCATAATGCTGACAATTTCAAATATACTGGTGGTATATACTTTGTGGACTCAATAAAGATTATATAATGTATTTTTTAAAACATCAATATCTATGATTTTTCTCTCATAAAATGTATGCTTATTGTAAGATATTTAGGTAGTAGAGGAATGCATAAAACCAGAGAAACCAGAGAAAACCATTGTAAACAGATTTTCTTTTAGGTGAACATACATGCATTTTAAATGGATCAATCTTCTGTTGGTTGCATTTGCATTATAAAATTTATCACCAATATCTTTCAAAACAATACATATAAAAACTAGGTCATCATTCTTAAGGGTTGCATAATATTGCACTATGTGGATAGAACATAATTTATTGATTTAAACAATGCCATAATTATGAATATTTATGTATTTCCAGTTTTATGCTATTACAGACAGCTCTGCAAATAACATATTTGTTTTTACTTCTTTCTTTCTTTCTTTCTTTCTTTCTTTCTTTCTTTCTTGACAGAAAGCACAAGCGGGGAGAAGTACAGGGAGAGGGAGAGAAAGAATCTTAGGCAGGCACCAGGCCCAGCACAGAGCCTGACACCCACTGGGCTTGACTATGAGATCATGACCCAAGCCAAAATCAAGAGTCAGATGCTTAACTGACTGAGCTACTCAGGCACCTCTGCAAATAACATATTTGGTCAAACATTTGTGCACTTGTTTTGTTCTACTCTTAGAACAAATTCCTAGAAGTGAAATTGTCAGTTCAATGGGTTAACACATTGGGTTAACACATGTGTCAGTTAAACACATTGATTTGTTCATTTATTTGTTCAGTAATTTCCTGTCTCCTCTTTTGCCTGTTTCATTCTTTATCATGTTCTCAGCATCTACAACAATGCTAGATATATAAGTATTCATGAAATATGTATTGGAAGAACACTATTTCCAGATTGTGCTACAGAAACTGTGTATTAGTGTATATCACTATAAATACTGAATTAGAATGTTGGTATCCTCACACTATCACCAAAATTAGGTTATTAGGTTTTATCACTCTTTTAAAAGTATTTTCCAATTGGATAGGCCAAAAAGAACATATTTTCCATATGTTTGTATAGGTCATGCTTATTGTTTCTTCTGTGAGTTTCCAGCCTTATTTTTCTATTGGTGTGCTTGTATTTTTTCTTGTTTGTAGGAGCTCTTTGTATAATGAGGACTTTGTTACATATGTTGCAATTTTTTCTTGATTTTTTTATTTTTAAACTTTGTTTATGGTATTTAAGCTGCCATAGAAAATTTTAATTTTTATGTAGTCATATATATATACACTATATATACACAGTATATATACACATATTATTTTCTTTTAATTTCTGGCATTTATATCAGTATTCACTTTTCTGTATTAAAAGATAATCTGCCATATTTTATGGTTTTATAAAAGATTATATTTTAGACTCTAGGTTATACTTCCTTTTTAGTAAATTAATTGCTAAATGTAAAATTCTATTGACGATAGCTTCGTAAGAAGTAGTTCTTTATTTTTAACTCACATATGCACATGTCCTCTATGAGGAGTAACATATTACTCAGTTTGAGCTCTTTAACATGATGTATTTAATTTCTAGATACTTAATGAAAGTGTTTTTCCTTAAAATGCTTTTTAGTCTGTATGATTATTATTATTATTATTATTATTTGAGAGAGAGAGACCGAAAGCAAGCCAGGGAGAGGGCCAAAGGGGGAAGAGAGAGAGAGAATCTTTTTTTTTTTTTTTAAGTTTATGTATTTATTTTGAGAGGGGCAGGGTTGCAGATAGAGGGAGAGAGAGAATCCCAAACAGGCTGTCAGCGCAGAGTCCAATTCGGGGCTCATACTAATGAACCATGAAATCATGACCTGAGCCGAAATCAACAGACGCTTAACCAGCTGAGCCACCCAGGGGCCCTATGAGAGAGAATCCCACAACCCTGGGATCATGACCTGAGCTGAAATCAAGAGTCAGACGCTTCTGCCCCTAGTCTGTAGTATTTAAAAACATTTTTTTTAATGTTTATTTATTTTTAGGGGGTGCCTGGGTGGCTCAGTTGGTTAAGTGTCCAACTTCGGCTCAGGTCATGATCTCACGGCTTGTGAGTTCGAGCCCCGTCAGGCTCTGTGCTAACAGCTCAGAAACTGGAGCCTGCTTCGGACTCTGTGTGTCCCTCTCTCTCTGTCCCTCCCCTGCTTATGCTCTCTCTGTCTCTTTCTCTCTTTCTCAAGAATAAACATTAAAATAAAAATAAATAAATAAATAAATAAATAAATAAATAGTTTATTTATTTTTGAAAGACAGACAAAGATAGAGCACTAGTGGGTGAGGAGGAGAGAGACACAGAATCCAAAGCAGACTGCAGGCTCTGAGCTGTCAGCACAGAACTCACAAACCATGAGATCATGACCTGACCCAAAGTCTGATGCTTAACTGACTGAACCCCCCAGGCGCCCCTGTAGTATTTTTAAACTGTTAGTATGCAATCTTTTAAAAAAGGAGCTATTCTTTTTGTATTTTGTTTTTTGTATAAGAAGGAAAATATGACAAAGTCTACTTTTTAGCCAAATTAAGAATTGATGTCATTGAAATTCATAAGAATGTGCACACATAAGTTTGGTCAAATACCTTAAAAATTTTTAAAAAATTACTATTTTTTGGTATCTGTCATGGATCAAAATAACTTTTTTCCAAATAACAAAAGATTGGTTATTGGAGCATTGATGAGCTATTCTGTATTATTTTTTTCCTGGGATTTAAAAACCTTTTAGAACAGCAAAATGGAAATAATTTTATTGTTATTATGGAATAATCCTAAGATGTAGCTGATTATAAAAAATGAGATCAACATCAAAATAGAAAATAAAACCCTCTAGTAAGACATTCTCCACAGGTAACTATGCATATTGGTTTGGAATACAGACTTCCAGATTATTAAATTTATAAATAATGATACATTTCATTGAATGTAAGATGTTGTCAATTGTTTTTTTTTAATTACAGTTTTTTTTTAATGTTTATTTATTTTTGAGAGAGAGAGACAGAGTTTGAGCAGGGGAGGGACAGAGAGAGAGGGAGACACAGAATCCGAAGCAGGATCCAGGCTCTGAGCTGTCAGCACAGAGCCCGACGCGGGGCTCGAACTCACGAGCTGTGAGATCAGGACCTGAGCTGAAGTTGGACACCTAACCAACTGAGCCACCCAGGTGCCCTAATGTTTATTTGTCTTTGAGAAAGAGAGAGAGAGAGACAGAGCATGAGTGGGGGAGGGGCAGAGAGAGAGGGAGACACAGAATCCAAAGCATGCTTCAGGCTCTGTGCTGTCGATACAGAGCCTGACGCAGGGCTTGAACTCATGAACCGGGAGATCATGACCTAGGCGAAGTCAGACGCTTAAGCCACTGAACCACTCAGGCGCCCCAAGATGCTGTCAATTGTAAGATGCATTTTAATTTTACGAATGTGAAAAAATGTGCATGTTAAATTTGGTGTATCATAAATAGAATCATACTGTATCTATTTTTCTGGTATTTTTTCCACACAGCTATAGATATGTTCTTATCTGATACATGTAAGTATTGAATTAATCAACATCCTATTTAAGTTCAGATTATTTACAACTTTTGCATAATAAAAACAGTGCCATATTGAATATTCTTTTAATATACATCTGTGTAATGATATTCCTTCCTTAGGATAAATTCTTAAATGAAATTTATAGGCTAGAGAATTAATACTTTTGGTGCAAAATTAACATTTTGGTGCATATTGTCTATTCTCCAAAATTCTTATAACAATTTGCCCTGCAAAAATAGTGCATGATGTTCTAGATTCTTCATTCACGCCAGAGATAATCAGCTTTTCCTATTTTACTCACCTAAGAGGCAAAACAGGTATCTCACTCTTTTTTAAATTCTTGTTTTTCTTTTATAGAAATGTGCATATATGCATCTTTCCATATGTCTATTGGTTATGTGTATTTTTTTGTGTGAATTGCCTATTCATGGGCTTTGTGCAATTTTTTTTGAGTTTTTAAGAGCCCATCTTGTATGAAAGATGTTAACCCTTTGTTGCTATTGTTGTTTTTAATTAATCATTTAAATTTTTTTATGGTTTCTTTTTTTGCACAGATGATTTAAATTTTCATGGAGTCAAACCAGTCCATTTTTTCTTTGTGATTTTTCACCTTGGTGTTACACTGAGAACACTATTCTAGTTCCCCAACCCAAGATTATAAAAATATTCTCTGGTGAGGGAAAGAGCACAATTAAATTTTCAAAGGAGTAGCACTTAAAACCATATTATATTTAGATATCACCAATTCTGTTTCTAAATAGGATTTATTAAGTTTTGTTTATTTGTGTTGGTAGATCTATCAATCAGCTCCAGCCAAGAGGTGGGTAGCTGTAAGTAGAGGGGCCAAGCAACCTGAAGAGGGGCAATGGTCACACACTGGTTTCATTTAACTAATATGGTTAACATTTTTGCTTTACCTAATAGAAATGGGAGTTAGTGAATTCAGTCACAAGAGAAAATAGTATTTGGGAGACTGGCAGGGAGATTGATTAATCATACCTTTTTCCATATTCTTACATAAATTAGAGTATTTTCAAAGACACAAAATTAATGAGAAAATGTAAAGATGTAAATAATTCAATTATTAAATTTAAGTTTGATTGGAGTTTTTGTAAGGTTCAAAATATTTTAATTCAGGTGTGAATAGCTGAATTCTCCAGTACCTTTTAACTTGGATAGCTTTGCTATCCATGCTTCAGACCTAGCTAATCTCAGCAGTTGTTGACCTATCTAGCAATCTGACAGTTTGTGGTTATCATGAGGATTAGACACACCTCCCACCCCCGATTATTAGATGCTTGAAGAGTCTTTGCCTCCTGGTGACCTGAGTAGAAATATAATTTTCCAGTTTGGCATTGGAATTTGTTGGTGAGGAAAAGATGATGTCATTAATCATACTCTAACTAACCAAGCCTTTTATTCTGAACACTTTTTTTAAGCTTATTTTTTTATAATACATTTTTAACTTTTTATTAAAAGTTTTTTAATGTTTTTATTTATTTTTTGAGAGACAGAGTGTGAGTGGGGGAGGGGCAGAGAGAGAGGGAGACACAGAATCCAAAGCAGGCTCCAGGGTCTGAGCTGTCGGCACAGAGCCTGACTTAGGGCTCAAACTCAGGAGCTATGAGATCATGACCTGAGCTGAAGTTGGACACTTAACTGACTGAGCCACCCAGGCACCCCTTTTCACGTTTATTTTATTCATTCATTCATTCATTCATTCATTCATTTATTTTGAGAGAGACAGAGAGAGCCCGAGCAGGGGAGAGGCAGATAAAGAAGGAGAATCCCAAACAGGCTCCAGGCTCAAACCCATGAAACTGTGAGATCATAACCCAAGCCAAAGGAAATCAAGAGTTGGACGCTGAACTGACTGAACCACACAGGTGCCCCTGAATGCTTTTAAGCACTTCATTGGCAATGAGAGTCTTGTTTCATCTTCCTTGGTGAGGCCACCTTGCACTATGGATGGTATTTCTTAAACACTCTGATAAATCATAGTTCCAGGATGTTATGGGCCACTACTATATCTTCCTTCTTATTTCATGTTTCTCCTGCATTATTTTGATTGTAAAATCAGGCAAAGTACCCTTATTATCACCACACATATTTTTTTTTCCATCCTGCCCTTAGTAATGATTCTCCAAGTAACTAAAGTGTTACATGAACAGTCACTGTCTGCTGGCTCCCGGCTTAGGTATGGAAAGGAAAATGATGATCACTGTAGTATCTCTCCTTTCTTACTTTTCATCCATCTACCTTCTAGTCTAGACACAGGAAATAGCCTTCTATTTGGTAGGAAATGTCAGAGATAAGTTGAGGTCACAGTTTTTTTTTTTTCTTCTGAGGACCAAAAGTTTATTTTGCCCTATAAATTTTAATATACATATATAATTTTAAAATTTTGGCTTATATACCATTACACAGGTTAGATTGTTTATTAATTCTGGTTTCTCTTACAGTCATTGCTGTAATAGAATTGTATGTGATCAATGGGCACTTAACACTATTTCATAGTTAAAATTATATAGGAACTTAATTCATATACCTGTCATCTTTACTGAAGTTCATTTAATCATTTTCTGACTGTATCAAAATCACTTGGTTTGTATCTCTTTACTTTTATCTAAGATCCCAAAATATTAGCAGATTTACTGAACTTTGACTTTAAGAACTTGACGAAGGAACGAAGAAATATTAGGTAATTTCCCATTTATTTTGCCCTGGTCTCTGTGTAACTCTAGCTGAGCCATTGTTCTAAATGGGAGTGAGAATCCCAATGGTAAGGCTTCTGAGGGTGGTGGTGAACCAAAGCCAGATACTCACATTACTTCTTGGATTCCCTTAAATTAGGGTTAGGAGATAGAAGATAGAGTCAGGTTGCAGGAGTATGATTACCAAAGCTCAGCGCCACAACTAATCAGATCCAGTATTAGAAGTCTCTGCTAAGAGGGTGACTTTCTGCAAAGCAGGCCAGCTATGCCAGAGGACTCCCAACATTTGTTGAGTTCTTGGAACAGTAACACTTTATTGGTGATTATATAATTCATAAGTTACATATGCAACTCACAGCAATACCATATGGCAAGGACTCTAACAGAGTCCTGTAGAAAGTGTGTTTTCTTTTTAATTTTTTTTTTTTTTTTGAGAGAGAGAGAGAGTGTGAGCAAGGGAGAGGGGCAGAGGGGAGAGAGAGGGGGGGAATCCCAAGCAGGGTCCATGCTGAGCATGGAGCCCAACGCAGAGTTTGATCCCATGACTATGGGACCATAGACCTGAGCCCAAACCAAGAGTTGGATACTCAACCAACTTAGCTGCCCAGGTGCCCCCAGTAGAAAGTGTTTTTTTTTTTTAATTTTTTAAAATGTTTATTAATTTTTGAGAGAGAGAACGCACAAGCAGGGGAGGGACAAAGAGAGAAGGAGACAGAATCCAAAGCAGGCTCCAGACTCTGAGCTGGCAGCACAGAGCCCGGCATGGGGCTCGAACCCACAAACCATGAGATCATGACCTGAGCCGAAGTCAGACACCTAACCGACTGAGCTACCCAGGTGCACCTAAAGTGTTCTTAAACACAGGGAGGGGGGCGCCTGGGTGGCGCAGTTGGTTGAGCGTCCGACTTCAGCTAGGTCACGATCTCGCGGTCCGTGAGTTCGAGCCCCGCGTCAGGCTCTGGGCTGATGGCTCGGAGCCTGGAGCCTGTTTCCGATTCTGTGTCTCCCTCTCTCTCTGCTCCTCCCCCGTTCATGCTCTGTCTCTCTCTGTCCCAAAAATAAAAAAAAAACGTTGAAAAAAAAAATTTAAAAAAAAAAAACACAGGGAGGAACAATTGGTTACTGAGAGGCTTCTCCAATTAACTCACCAGGAGCATTGTGAGTTTGTGTTTAGAGATTCGCCAGAGATTGCTTTGTGGGGTTGATGGCCTCAAGTTGGGCTGGAAGCTGAGGGTTTGGATGTGAGGCCTGGCTGTCATGTTTAGCACCTTTGGAAGCTTGGGCAAGTCACTGTACCTGGCTGAGGTTCACTTAATTTTTTTTTTTTTAAGAGCAAATAATAGGGGCGCCTGGGTGGCTTGGTCGGTTAAGCGTCTGACTTCAGCTCAGGTCAGGATCTCACGGTCCGTGAGTTCGAGCCCCGCGTCAGGCTCTGTGCTGACAGCTCAGAGCCTGAAGCCTGTTTCAGATTCTGTGTCTCCCTCTCTCTCTGCCCCTCCCCCGTTCATGCTCTGTCTCTCTCTGTCTCAAAAATAAATAAACGTTAAAAAAAAATTAAAAAAAAAAAAGAGCAAATAATATTAGTGCCTACCTTGTTAGGGTTGTTGTGGGATTAAGTAAAACATTACATGTAAAGCACTTGGTATAAGCCTATAGTAGTCTAGTTTATTTATTTTGCCTTTATAGAGCTGCATGTAAATCACTCTGGACAAATGATTTTTGATTCTTTTGTCAGAGTTTTCAATGGCAAAATGGACTATATAAACTTTTTGTGTCTTCTGGATCTGTATGATAATTCTCTTAATTTGGAATTTTCTCTTTTAATGTAGCTTAAATAAACCCCAACCTTCTGCTTTTTATCAATTCTCTTACTATCCCAAAACAAAATAGGCCTAGTGTGGCATTGTCATGACTTTAGCATTGTCCTTTAGTACTCTGATGTTAGACTCTGGTCTAACTCTGATGTTCCTTCCTTTTACTGTGTATAGAAGTTTCTGTGTCTGTTTTGTGGCATTTGTAACTATATATTGTTTCTCCCAAACTAACATGCATTTTAAGAGAAAGCTTGTGTCTTCCTAATCTTATCTCTCATAATGTCTTATACTAGTGCCTTCCACGTCATAGGCACTCAGTAAATATTGACTGAATGAAGGAATAAATATGAATGCACGAGGCTGCCAGAATACCTGGTGTGATCTCAGGCTGCCCCCATAGAAACAGAGTCTCCTGAATAGGAGAGATTATAAAAACCTGGTGTATGTTCAGAGAAGAGTGGTTAAGATGGTGAGAGGACTGAAAACCATGGTTACACATGAAATAATTGAAAAAAAAAAGAGGTTTTCAGTTTGGAGAAAACTCATAATGGGGGACTTGCAATAGGGAAGGTAGAAGGCAGGAAATAGTTCCTGATATTGAAATGTTGTCATGTGGAAGATGGAATTGATCAGTGACCCCAGAGGAAATACATAGGTACAGCCTCTGGAAATTATATGGAGAAAGATTCTGACACAATGTTAAAAAAATAATTTTCTAGCGATCAGTATGACTCCCAGGTGGCTGCCTTGGGAAGGAGTGAGCTTCCTGTCATTGTAGGTGTTCAAACAGCGTCAATGCTGTCTGTCCACTGGAGATGCAGTAGAGGATATACAGATGGTCCCTGACTTAAAAATGATTTGACTTATAATTTTTCAACTGTATGATGGTGCAAAAGCCCTATGCATTCAGTAGAAACAGTACTTGCAATTTTTATTTTTATTTATTTACTTATTTTTAAGTAGGCTTCATGCCCAGTGTGGAGCCCAATGCAGGGCTTGAACTCACTACCCTGAGATCAAGACCTGAGCTGAAATCAAGAGTCAGTTGCTTAACTGGCTGAGCCACCCAGGTGCCCCCAACATTTATTTTTTATTCATTAGTTGATATTTTATTATATAAGGAAGAGTTTTCTCTTCTTCCTTTTTATTTATTTATTAATTCACTTATTTACACCAGCATAATTTGTAGATTTCTGTTTTATTCAATGGGTTATAACAGACTGTCATTATTGATTTCAGTGCTAAAATAAATGGTCAGAGATTTGGCCATTCAAATCTCACTCAAGCTGGTTCTTGGGTTCTTTTGACATCTCTTATTTTAATCTTGGAGTACTTTCTGGTGTAAGATGTTTCAGGCTTGTCTTGTACTTTTCTTACGCAACCATTGCAGTCATTTCAAAAGCTATTTCTTCAGGAAGCCATGGTTCCTTTTAGTAGACAATGCAAGATCTAGGTGCTAGGTGTGTTTATTAACACTGGGGTGTCATCACTTTTAGACCATCCTAGCAGACCAAGCCAGGAAACTTACAAACACATAAACACATGCATCTATATCTATTTCTATATCTCTTCATCTACTTATATTAAAACCCATGAGTTTAGTCTAATATCTCCAACTCCACTAAATACCACAGGCTTCATTCCAGTCTATTTGTAATTTCCTTTCTGATGATGAGAAATTTGGCCCCCATTATCCTCAATATTTAATTATTTGTTCATTCTCCTGTTATATAACCAATACCCTGGCCTCATGGGCCACCTCCTTGGCCCCAACTCCTCCTCAGACTCTTTCCTGCTGGCCCCACCAGCCTCCTCACAGCCTTAAGTCACAAAGCTGGAAAGTGGTAGAGCAGGAAAAAAACCCCAAAAACTCTGACACGCTGCTAATTACTTGACAGAGAGTCCTTTTTTGAGTCTCCAAGGGCATCTATTTGTGAAAATGCTCCTGTGAAGATGTTGTAAGGAAAAAGGGCCCTTTAGCTAATGAGATGAAGATTTAACCTAGTAGAGTGGCAGTCCTCAGGGATGCCCCTTCTGTGAGAAACTTGGAAAATGAAGGGTGGAGACAGCCAAATGCTACCACCGGCCAAAAACCACAATGAAGGAATTCTCCAAAATTGGTTTGGTTCAGGGTTCAGTCAACCACTATCTCCAGTGCCACTAATCTCTCACTATGTTTTGTTACTATGTCAAGAACACATTCCATTAAGACAAAAACTTATCACTTTCTAAAGAGGAAAATATTGCTTTTATTAGGAGCTTCTTAAATTGAAATTGAAGTTGAATTTAGGAGATGGATGATAGTGTCTGTTGTTTTAGTGCTGACTTCATTTCCTGGTCCAGAAGATCAGAAATCTGTTTATGTTTTAGAAAACAGCATGAGGTCCATCTGTTCAGGTCAGATTTCCCCAACACAAAGACTTATGGAGTGGTAACTTATGTAAAAAAAAAAACCAATGGTAGTTATATTATTTGTTGCCATTTGGAATCATCATTATTTTTTGTTAGCCATGAAAATATGGTAATAGACACACAAATGTGCACAATGAATTACTTTCAAACACTATGTATGATAAAGGCATCCTCCTAAGTTTATGTAGTGTTTCACTTCTGTTTTGGTTTGTATTCTAGACACTATCCATTCAAATTCTGTGATACTGTTTATCCACAGTTTTGCTTCCAACAGAAGGTACAGACAGACACACAAGAGCTACATTTGGCTTTCTCGGTGACTATTCTGGTCTGACTGAAATATAGAATAATGATTTTTTTTTCTCTGATGAAAATAGCTTGATCCCCCTACACCCCGGTTTTGAAGTAAACACATACTTAGAAAAATTTTTAAAAAGTATTAAGTACCAAAAAATTGAAGTTCTACCATCCACAGTATAAATTGTTTTATATTTTAAAAAATCATACTATGAATAGTTTTTTATGCCTTTTTTTTTTTTTACTAGCAATGTGACATGAAGTTGTTTTTTTTTTTATGTCATCAGGTATGCATATATTCTCTTTTTGGATGACTGCATAATATTGCATTGATGTTTTCATTTAGCCAGTCCCCCATTAAAGGTTAATGAGGCTATTTTCAATTTTTTTTTTATTGTGTAAAGAAAGCCATGATGAATATCCTTGCATGCCATCTTTATATATTTCACTAGTTATCTCCTTAGGATATATTCCTATAAATGGCATTCCTGGGTCAAAGAGTACACACATTTAAAATTTTGATACATGTTGCTGGTAAAAGTAACTCTTACTGAGATAGATTATACTATGCTTGTCCTTCATATACAGCGTCTCTGCTAATGATGAGACTTTGCAAAGTCTCTTTTCAACTTTGCAGTAGTATTATAAATATGTGTGTGTGTTCTCTAATAGACATTTAAGGGAGTGATTTTAATAAATCTAGGTATGCAGCTTAACCAACCAGGTGTTGTCAGGTTTCACTCAAAATATGATTTTTGGTTCTGTTTGGAGCAAGATGACATTTGGTCACCCTTTCTTTCTTTTTCTTTTTTAAAGTAATCTCTACACCCAATGTGGGGCTCAGACTCATGACCCCGAGATCAAGAATCACACACTCTTCTGAGTGAGCCAGCCAGGCACCCCTGGTCCCATTTCCTAATTGTTTTTTCTTATTTGAGTTTAATGAATTATAGTATATGGTATATATGACTGATGTAATTTCATGGAGTGATGTCTATAGTGTGCAGAATCAGATATGATTAAATGAAACCAAATTTGTGAAATTTTGATCTGATTCATGTGGCATTTTCATATGTCTTAGCCTCAAGAGGGATTTCAGGCTTGGCTTTCTCGTGGATAAACAGCAGCAAGAACAGGGCAAATGTGACCAGGTAGTGTATGTAGCATTTGAGGGATTTGAGAGTAGACTCTGTTGATCCTTGGTGTTCCTTTTTTTTTTTTTTTTTTTTTTTGGGGGGGGGGTGGGGGGGCTGGGGGGGGGGGGGGGGGGGGGGGGGGGGGGGGGGGGGGGGGGGTTGGTAGGCTTCTTTGAACTCACCTGGACTGTTTGATACTTCCTCATGAGAATTAGGTGAAGGATAAGCAAGCATTCATACTTCAAGCAAATCAGAACAGCCCTAAAATCTGTTTTACATTTAATTAGCATCTAATGTAATTGGTGGTTTAACCACTTAGGCACGTACAAAAATGGAAAAGGATCATTTTATTCCTGCCCCTCCCCCTTCTAAGGATGGCTCCCTGCCACTCTTAACAGATTTACTCAGCACAAGTGATTTTTAAAGGTGCTGATTCACTGCAGACTGATGCTGCTTTTTTTTTTAAAGACAGTAGAAAAGTAAGTGGTAGAGGATAAATTCATCTTTCAAATTCACAGTGTTCAAATTCTCAGTGTTCACTGAGAATGTCATAGTTTATGCAAATTGATAGGTCCACTGCTTCAGAGATTAGAAAAGCTCTTTCCTGGAAAGGGAAGTGTCGATTATAAATGGTGAAAGACTCTTACATTCCAGCAAGTTCTTAGCTGCCAGCCGACATATTCATCAGAGTGTGCCAGACTGGATTTTAAAACGGTGCAACATAAATTGCTCTGCTCCAAATCAGGCATCATTGCCTTCACACAAGCCAAATCAACCTGCTTGTTTGAAAACTGCCAAATAAGGCTTTCTTTCAATCTCAGTTAACTTTTTCCTTTCTTGGTGTGCATAGTTCATTACAGCCTACTAAAGTCATCAACCACAATTGAGTATAGAGGAACCAGGCTCCTCACCTTGGTTTTGCCTACACAGCAACAGGTGCAGTTGCTTCCAAGCTGATGGCAGGAGAGAATGTTTAGCTTAGCTCTACCAGATTGATAACTCCCTTCCCTACTTCCCCTTTTCCACCCCTTTTCCCCTCCACTTTCTGCTCTTATTTAGTTCTTTTCTTTTTCTCACTTGTTCCTCCCAGAGCTAGCTGTTGATTCCTAGCAGCTCTTGCACAGTTGATAATCCCCAATGCATCCCTTCAGTAACTTTCTGCCCTAGAACTGTCCAGAGTCTCCAGCTCAAACTTGGGCTAAGCCTCCTGTTTGGTGCATCTCTCCCATTTCTCCTTTCTATCTCCCGCCCCGACTCCACACCCATCCCATCAAATCTGTCTCTTTACCTCACCTTATCTCCAAGTCTCTTAGCTGTAATTTTCTCCTCTCCAGGAAAAAAAAACTGTCTAGGATATATATCTTAGACTGACATAGCCCAGAAAAATCCTCAGGTCTCTCTCCTATGTTCTCATATCCCACACCTTAGCTCACTTCCTCCCAGCTCCCTTGCTCCTCCCAGTCGGGCCCCCTTTGGAATCCAGTGTCCACTGCCTTTCCTAGTTCAATTAGGCAGCCTTCATCCCCAGCCCATCCTGCTATACCCCTGGCTTCAGCCTGGCTTAGCCCTATCAAAGCAGCCTTAACCCACACCCTCTTGGGCAGCTTCTGCTTTTCAGTGCAGAATAAGGTTTCTTTCATGCCTACGTATCTCTTTGTTGAGCTTATGTTAGCTAACATGCTGAAGAGCTTATCGTTGAGTCTGTGTGCCTCAAATCTATTTCTAGCCTGGAATGGGTGAGCTGTCATGCAATTTTGGTGCTGTTGTGCATTTATTAGCACTGCAGGGAATGAACCTCACAGAAATTGTCACCTCATTGACCTGTCACCAGCAAAGTATAGTGGTGACAGGGCAATTGGATTTATTCTTCCACATTCATCCCTTGATTTTTCTTTCTTTCTGTTTTTTAATGTTTATTTACTTATTTTGAGGGGAAGGAGAGGAGCAGAGAGCTAGGAGAGAGAGAATCCCAAGCAGGCTGTGGACTGGCAGTGCAGAGCCTGACGTTGGGCTTGGTCTCACAAGCCACAAGATCATGACCTGAGCTGAAATCAAGAGTTGGACAATTAACTGAGCCACCCAGATTTTCTTCCTTTGATTTTTCTCAGCAAGAAGATGCATTTGTAAGATGGTTATCAGGGTCAGGAGGTGCAGTCAGTGGCTATGGAAACAAAAGCTAGCTATTGCTCCAGTAGTACAGAACTGAGCCTTATCTAATGGCTGGGCTGTCAAGGTGAGAGAACTAATACCAGATTCCAGAATGCAACAAATTTGCCATTCCTCAGACTCTAAAAGTAAATTATTTTCCCTCAAGAACAAGATGCCTATGTGTAGCATGAAAGACTTTCATATCCTACTAATTTTTGAGCCAAGATGTTTCTTACTGGTAAATAATGTGAACATAAAGACCAGAATTCATCCCCAGCAACCCCCCAAGTAACATTTTTAGGGTACCTAAAGAGTTTCCACCATATAGTCATGTCTACAAATCATATGGGAAATACTCAAGTTTATAGCCAATTTAAAGTCCATTCTAAAATTATAACAGAGTTGCTGGAGGGGAGGATAGTGGGGGGGGGGACTAAATGGGTGATGGGTACTAAGGAGGGCACTTGTGACAAGCACTGGGTGTTGTATGTAAGTGATGGATCACTAAATTCTACTGAAATGAATATACTATATGTTAAGTAAATAAAATTTAAATAAAAACTTTGAAACATTAAAAAAATGTATCTTTTTACTCCAAAAAATCTAAAATGTGGGAGGTAATCACTTCTGGCTAGTATAAATGAAAAGTACTAATTAAGCAATCATATTTAACACAGAGTTTAATAAAATGTCATAAAACTTCTGGTAAATATTTAGATGATGACTGAAGTGTTTTGAAATAAAGGAAGATACTACCCTTATTTCATAAAGCTATGTCTAATATATTAATACTTGTTGCCCTTAAGGGAATTCAAAGTATAGCTTATTCTAGCCACCAAAACATTTTGAAAATGGAAAAAATAGTAACACCAATAATTTTTTGGTCTTTTATATTCCAAATACTTAATGCCAGTCTTTCCATGAATATGCTTACTCCATTCATTCAATCTGATCTTATTGCCATTTCCTTATTTCTTCCTTGCTGGATAGTTCAGGATCAGCTTCAAATGACAAGGAGGTATGAAAAATGAGGTTCAAGGGCTTTCCTATTTTTAGATTGAAAACTCTTCAATGAGATAGCACAAATAAAGTTCTCTCAACCCAAGAACTCTGCAGAGACGTTGTCCCTTCTCCCAGGTGAATCCTTGCTGGGTTGTTCTGACAATTCTGGGCCAGCATGGGGCCAACATAGACTCAAGGGCAACCCAGACCATGAAGGATTCCTCAGTGATGTAGAGCCAGTGTCCCAGCACAGAGAGTCAAAATTGCAGCTAAATGACAAAGATAACAGTGTGAGGACGATCTCAAAAGTAAAATCAGGACAGAAGTAGAATGAGCAGCAGAGCTGTGAGACTGTGAGAACTGATAGCAAGATGGGACAGAGTTCTAGGAACAGTTGTAGAATGCAGTTCAGGACTGACCTTTTTTTTTTCCCCCTATGAGCATTTATTAAATGTGTTATGTGTGCTAGGAACATAAATATTAATGAGAACTCTCTCTCTCTTACTCATGGAACTCCCGGGCCACAAAGGAGATCCTGACTTTGGCATGCTCCCTTTAGATGGACCTGAATCTGCTGAGGGAGTGGATGCGGCAGATTAAAGGAGCCACCTTAGGCTGTGCACAATCCAGAACACTTGGGATGTGTTGACAAATTCTGCCCAGCATGAATGTGGGAGGAGGTGGAGTCATACAATGGCAGCTTCTAACTTTTCTGTGGCTCTGAGCCTTTTCAGAAAGAGCACTTTAAAAATCAGAGGTGTGGGGGCACCTGAGTGGTTCAGTCAGTTAAGTGTCCAACTTTGACTCAGGTCATGATCTCACAGTTTGTGAGTTCAAGCCCCACTTAGGGCTTTGTGCTGACAGCTCAGAGCCTGGAGCCCGCTTTGGATCCTGTGTCTCCCTCTCTCTTTGGCTCTCTCCTGCTCACGTTCTGTCTCTCTCTAGCTCAAAAATAAAATAAACATTAGAAAATTAAATAAATAAATAAATAAATAAATAAAAATCAGAGGTCTGGGTACCTGGGTAGCTCATTTGGTTAAGCATCTGACTTCAGCTGAGGTCATGATCTCACTGTTCGTGAGTTCACGCCCCACAATGGGCTCTCTGCTGTCAGCACAGAGCCTTTCCCCTGCTTGTGCTGTCTCTCTGTCAAAAATAAATAAACATTGAAAAAAAAATCAGAGGTCTGAGTGAAATTTTTTTTAATGTTTTTATTTTTGACAGAGAGAGACAGAGCATGAGCGGGGGAGGGGCAGAGAGAGAGGGAGACACAGAATCCGAAGCAGGGTCCAGGCTCTGAACTGACAGCACAGAGCCGAATGCGGGGCTTGAACTCACGGACAGTGAGATCATGACCTGAGCCAAAGTCGGACGATCAACCAACTGAGCCACCCAGGCGCCCCCTGAGTGAATTTTAATATTTGCCCCTTGGCATGGAATTTGCTAGGTGGGCCTAGATGAAGATTTGAGTAGAAATGCTTAGGGGAGGGGCACCTGGGTGGTTCAGTTGGTTAAGCATTTGACTCTTGATCCCAGGGCTTGATGTCAGGGTTGTGAGTTCAAGTCCTGCATTGGGCTCCATGCTGGGTGTGGAGCCTACTTAAAAAAAAAAAAAGTGTTTGAGAGAGTAGATAGAGTGTGCAAGGGAGTTAAAAGAAATCAAATTATCTTGATAACTGCATTTCCAGAGAACTATCTAACTAATCACATAAAATTTAAAACGTTCCCAGTAGAAAATGGCTTGAAGGAGTTATTCAGATTCTGTCCTGTAATTAGCAACCCTAAGTCCTTATTTACCATAATTGACATGTATTTCTTCAGTATCAGCTCAAAGTGCTGTCTACCCATCTTCAAGGAAATCTTATTATTATGCCAGACTGCCAACCAATTCTGGTTGATTCTTTCAAATATCTACTCTAGCTTTCTTGGTAAATTGTAGGCTATTTTCCCCAAACAATAACCACATGAGGATCAAAATGTAGACAAATTGTCTGCTATGAATTACTGTTATATATCATCCTATGCCATCAAGAAAATAATTTAAGGCATTATCTTCAGTTTTTGATTCATTAGACCACCATTATGTGTGAATGAATACTTTTCCATAAATTTCAAAATATTAATGCTTTATTAGCATCTGTATTAAAATAAGTATTGTTAAGAGCAGAATAGGCAGAAAAGGTTCCTTGATTGATGGGATTCAATTTTAAACATTACATGGTATGCTAATGTATATGTGTATGAGATAGGGTTTAGTTACAAGTAACAGAAATTCTTTAAATCAGAAAGAGATATAATACAAGGAATCTGAAGTTTCTGAAATCTGTAGAAGGACTAGAGGAGCAGATTTCAAGCTGGGCCTCCAGGCATTCTTCCCTGAATGTATGATTTTATCCTTAAAAAATTCTTAATCTAGCAATTCATAACCTGTATATAATAACCTTCTTGCTATAGAAACAGCAGAGAGGAAAATAAGCCTCTCTTCTATGCTAATGTCAAAATCTTCATAGTATTTGACAAATAGGAAACAAGAAAGCTAGTATTTATTGAGCACCTGTTATGTGCCAGGAACTGTTCTAGATGCTTTTCATCTATATTTTCATTAAATCCTTATTAATAATCTTTTCAAGTCAGTAATATCAACCAATCTTACAGATGGGGAAACTGAGGTTTAGAAAGATTAGGTGATGTATGCACAGGTAGAAAATGATAGGGGCATAATTCAAATGCAGATTTGCTGCCTCCAGAATTGGTTAGACTTGTTTTCCAATATTGGTTATTAATCTAAAATCCTATTTGATAGCATCCAACCAAAGTTTTGATTCAACATTTAATAACTACATCCAGGAGGCCAGTTAGCTCAACCGTTAAGAGATGTTTTATAATTGGGGCACCTAGGCGGCTTATTCGGTTAAGCATCCAACTTTGGCTCAGGCCATGATCTTACAGTTTGTGAGTTCGAGCCCTGCATTGGGCTCTATGCTGACAGCTCAGATCCTGGAACCTGCTTTGGATTCTGTGTCTCCCTCTCTCTCTGTTCCTCCCCTGCTCACACTCTGTGTGCCTCTCTCTCTTTCACAAAAATAAAGATTTTTAAAAAATTTAAAAAAAGAGATGTTTTATAATTCACTTTTCTATTATTTATTTATTTATTTTTAACTTTTTAATGTTTACTTATTTCTGAGACAGGGAGAGACAGAGCATGAGTGGGGGAGGGGCAGAGAGAGAGGGAGACACAAAATCAGAAGGAGGCTTCAGGCCCCGAGCTGTCAGCACAGAGCCCGACGCGGGGCTCGAACTCACAAACTGTGAGATCATGACCTGAGCCGAAGTCGAACGCTCAACCGACTGAGCCGCCCAGGCGCCCCAATTCACTCTTTTTTAGATGATCCATGAGGATGTGGGTTTTTTTTAAGTTTATTTATTTATTTAAGTTTATTTATTTATTTTTTAAGTTTATTTATTTAAGTTTATTTATTTATTTTAAGTTTATTTATTTATTTATTTATTTATGCAAGTTGGGGAGGGGCAGAGAGAAAGAGAGAGGGAGAGAGAGAATCCCAAGCAGTCTCCGTCCTGTCAGTGCAGAGCCCAACATGGGGCTCCATCCCATGAACTGTGAGATCATGACCTGAGCCAAAATCAAGAGTCAGATGCTTAAACCAACTGAGCCACCCAGGTGCCCTGAGGATGTGGTTCTTAAAAACACGACATTTCAGACAGTATTTCAGGGGGCAAGCAAGCAGCAAGTAGTTTCTATCTTAGGACAAAATAATCTTATCCATGTCACTTGACCTAGAACTTTGTAGTCTTATCCAACATTTTTGTAGATCTTAAGAAGATCAAAAATTATTTTGTAGGAAAACTCATGGGTTTACATGCAGGCAATTTTTTTGTTCACATTTGTACTAAATGTGTGGGTCTTCTAAGAATACAATTGGATCTTTAGACACAGAATGATGGTTGTATAAGTTTTGTTTGCTGCTATAACAAATTACCACAAACTTGGTGGCTTAAAACTACAGGAATATTATGTTACAGTTTTGTAAGTCAGAGGTCTAGTATGGATATCACTGGACTAAAACCATGGTATTGGCAGCATGTATTCCTTACTGGAGGATCTAGGGAAGGATCCATTTCCTTGCTTGTCAGAGGCTGTCCACATTCCTGGGCTTATGACCCCCTTCTGTCTTCAGTACCAGCAACAGCAGGCTGAGTTCTCACATTGCATCACTCTGACCTTGCTTCTGTTGTCACATCTCTGATTTTTCTGTCTCTGTCTTCCACTTTTAATCACTTGTGATTACATTAGGCCCAATCAGATAATCCAGGCTAGTCTCCCTATTTTAAACTCAGTTGATTAAAAGCTTAATTCCATTTGCAACCTTAATTCCCCTTTGTCATATAAGGTAATGTATTCAAAGCTTCAGGGAATTAGGATGTGGACATTTTGGTGGGGATGTGAGTGGGGCATTATTCTGCCCACCATGGATGGTTACTTTGCAGAGTAGTACAGAAGAAAGGGCTTGGGAAGGCAGATCTGGATCTGAATTTTGTCCATATCATTAACTGGTTATGTCACTCACTAACTGGCAAGTCACCCAAACTTTCTGAACCCATTTTTTCATATGTAGAATGGAAATTATAATACCTACTTCATAGAGTTGTTTTTTACCTTTAATTGAGAAATAAAGTTCTTAGCACATGCCTGGCACAGAGATAGGGCTAAATAAACATAGCTATCATTATAGTTAGAGAATCTAGAGCCATATTCAGGACCAAACAATCCAAAAGAGTGCATCCCAGGTGTATGGAAGTGTCTCTGCTTGATATTTCCTGTGGTTTTATTTTTCCTTTAACCCTCATTGAATGATTACTGCAAATCCTTTCAAAACCAGTGTGTTGATCCTAAATAAACACACAAAATATGAATGAAGACACACTTTATTTTACTTTTAGTCTCAGCTAGTTTCTCTCCATAGATGATGTTGTGAATGGAGACCAAAGAAGCAAACATGAATAATCTTGATTTATCTCCTGTTTGTTCTTCACAATTTTCCCCTAGCCACCAAAGCCTATTTCTTCATTTACATTCAGTGGGAAAACTTCACAATTTTTTCTGTTCATTTTCATGTATGTGGCTTTTCCCATGATGGTTATGGATGTATCCCTGCACAAAGAATCAGTGACAGTGGTCATCCCATTTGCCTTTTAGCTCTCAGAAAGCTAATGAGTGACTTATTATGTTCAACACCCTTGTTAACTAGCCATTAAAAATGATGTTATAGAATATTTAGTGACATGGAAAAATATTTACAATGTATTGATAAGTAGAATGAGGGAAGTTATACACTGGGATATAGTGTTTGATGCCTTTTTTTTTTTTTTTTTTTTTTTTTGGAAAAAAAAATGTTCACAAATAGAAAAAGGCCTGGAAGGACCAGTGATTATCTCTGGGTGATTACAAGTGGTTTTATTTTATTTGTTTGCTTTTCCACATTTCTGAATTTTGTACAATAAAAATATATTGCTTTTATAATAAGAATACAATTTTTTTTTAATGTAGAGATCTGATGGTGATAAATAGCTTCTGAGTCAGAAGCTTGTTTTGACAGGCCCAGGGAAGCCTGATGAGGGACTGCAGTGAGTTTGTGGTGGTGGGACTTACCTGACTGAGCCAAGCTGTGAGGTGTGCACTGGGAAGCAGGGACATAGCAGCTAAGTTCAGCCTGGAAATGCTGAGACACATGTTTCTTCAGCACCCTTCCTCAGTGATTGAAAATGGTTTATTTAAGAAAAGGAGATACATATTACTTAAAGAACACCTCCAGTTATGCCTGGGAAATTTAATATTAAAGAAATATGGGAGACGTATCAGCAGAAACAGAGCCAGAGCTAGAGAAGCTAAATAAACAAGTTATCTTAATAGACAAACTGCACACTGTAATGTGTATTCTTGAAATATTATTAAGGACAGTAAAGTGTTTTAGTGGATACGGTTCCTTACTTGAGTTACATGAGCCATTTAAATTCATTTAAATATGTTACTTAACTTTGTTCTTAACAAAATTTGCTTCATTAAAAAAAAAAATAATCCATTAATTCATTCAACAGCACTTACTGAACTCCTGTCTGATGCCAAGCACTGTGCTAGGTGCTGAAAATATAAAAATTAGAAATGCCTAATTTTAATACCTGTGGGGTTAAAACTCTCATGGGTCTAGTGGAAAAGAAAGACAAAAACATAGTTGTAATTCAGTGCAGTAAATTCTATTATTGAAGGTATAATGAAAGAATGAGGGTGTGGGCACATAACGTAGATGGAGGTAAGAGGTAGGCCAGAGAATTTTGCAGAGAAGGTGGTATTTCATCTGAGCCTTGAAGAATAAGCAGGAATTTACAAGGTAAAAAAGCAGGAAAAAAGTATTCCATAAAGGAGGAATAGCATATGTAAAAATCCAGAGGCATGAAATAGCATGACATTTTGAAAGAGTTTCCTGTAGTTTGAAATAGCCAGAATTTTTGTGCATGTGGAGGACAACCAGAGGATGAGGCTGTGATAATTTTATGTGTCAACTTGGCAGGCTAAAGACTATTCTACATGTTTCTGTGAAGGTGTCTTTGGATGAAATTTACGCTTAAATCTGTGGGATTGTGGGGTGCCTGGGTGGCTCAGTCAGTTAAGTGTCTGACTCTTGATCTCAGCTCAGGTCTTTTTTTTTTTTTTTCCAGCTCAGGTCTTGATCTCAGGGTCATGAGTTCAAGCCCTGTGCTGGGCTCCATGCTGGGCTCTGCCCTAGGTGTGAAGTCTACTTAAAAAAAACAAATGAAAGAAAACATTAAAAAAAAAAATCAGTGGAATTGAGTAGATTGCCTGCCATGATGTGGGTGGGCCTCATCCAATCAGTTGAAGTCCGTAAAAGAAAAGACTACTATCCCCTGAAAAGAAGGGACTTCTGCCAACAGACCATTTGGACTTGAACTGCAACTCTTCCCTGGGTTTCCAGTCTGCTGGCCAACCCTGAAGATACTGGTCTTGTCAGGCACCACAATCACATGAGCCAATTCCTTAAAATAAATCTCTCATACGTATATGAGCATGCCTAATTTATTGCACATTTCTTTAGTGTGCATTTTTTACAGATTGAAATCTTGTGGCAACCCTGTGTCTACTGGTATCATTTTTCCCACAATATTTGCTCATTTAATGTCTGTGTCACATTTTGGTAATTTTCACAATATTTCAAACTTTTTCATTATTGTTATATTTGTTATAGTGAACTGTGATCAGTGATCTTTTATGTTATTACTGTAATTGTTTTGAGGTGCCATGAACTGTGTCCATATAAGATGGCAAATTTAACAAATGTTATATGTATTCTGACTGTTTCACTGACTAGCTGTTCCCCCACCTCTCCTCAGGCCTTCCTGTTCCCTGAGGTATAGTATTAAAATTAGGTTAATTAATAACCCTACAATGGCCTGTAAGTATTCATGTGAAAGGAAGAGTTGCACGTCTCTCACTTTAAAACAAAGGCTGGAGGGGTGCCTGGGTAGCCCAGTTGGTTAAGCACCCAACTTCAGCTCAAGTCATGATCTCACGGTTTGTGAATTCAAGCCCCATGTTAGGCTCTGTGCAGACAGCTCAGAGCCTAGAGCCTACTTAGGATTCTGTCTCCCTCTCTCTGTCTCTCCCCCATTTGTGCTCTGTCTCTGTCTCTCTCTCAAAAATAAATAAACATTAAAAACAATTAAAACAAAGGCTTGAAGTGATTAAGCTTAGTGAAGAAGGCATGTTGAAAGCCAAGATAGGCTGTAAGGTAGACCTCTTGTGCCAAAAAGTTAGCCAAGTGGTGAATACAGAGGCAAAGTTCTTGAAGGAAATTAAAAGAGCTACTTCAGTGAACACACAAATGTTAAGGCAAAGCAGCCTCATTGTTGATATGAAGAAAGTTTGAGTAGTCTGGATAGAAGATCAAACCAGCCATGGGGTGTCTGGGTGGCTCAGTCGGTTAAGCATCTGACTTCGACTTAGGTCAAGATCTCATTGTTCATGGGTTTGAGCCCTGCGTCAGGCTCTGTCCTGACAGCTCAGAGCCTGGAGCCTGGTTCGGATTCTGTGTCTCCCCTCTCTCTCTGCCACTTCCCCGCTCACACTCTTTCTCAGAAATAAATAAAAAATAAAAATGTTAAAAACCAAAAAGATCAAACTAGCCATAACATTCCCTTAAGCCAAAGCCTAGTCCAGAGCAAAGCCCTGACTCTCCTCAGTTCGTTGAAGGCTGAGAAAGATGAGGAAGCTATTCTCAAAAGAATATCTTGAAACTAGCAGAGGTTGGTTCGTAAGGTTTAAAGAAAGAAGCCATCTCCATAACATAAAAGTGCAAGGCGAAGCAGCAAGTACTGATATAGAACCTGCAGCAAATTATCCAGAAGATCTAGTTAATTAATTAATTAATGAAGGTGGCTGCACTAAACAATAGATTTTCATTGTAGATGAAAACAGCCTTTTATTGGAAGAAGTTGCCATCTAAGGCTTTTATAGCTAGAGAGGAGATGTCAATGCCTGACTTCAGAGCTTGAAAGGACAGACTGATCCTCTTGTTAGGGGCCAATGCAGCTGGTGACTCTAAGTTGAAGCCAGTGCTCATTTACCTTTCCAAAAAACCTAGAGAGCTTAAGAATTATGCTTATTTACTCTGCCTGTGTTCTCTAAATGGAATAGCAAACCTGGACAACAGTACGCTTGTTTATACAATGGCTTACTGAATATTTTAAGCCCACTATTGAGAGCTACTGCTAAGAAAAAAAGATTCCTTTCAAAACATTACTGCTCATTGACAATGCACCTTGTCACCTAAGAGCTCTGATGGAAGATAATACAACGAGATTAATGTTGTTTTTCATGCCTGCTAACACAACATCCACTTTTTTTTAGTTTATTTTTTTTTTTAATTTTATTTTTATTTTTTAAAACTTACATCCAAATTAGTTAGCATATAGTGCAACAATGATTTCAGGAGTAGATTCCTTAATGCCCCTTACCTGTTTAGCCCATTCCCCACCCCCCCACAACCCCTCCAGTAACCCTTTGTTTGTTCTCCATATTTAAGAGTGTCTTATGTTTTGTCCCCCTCCCTGGTTTTATATTATTTTTGTTTCCCTTACCTTATGTTCATCTGTTTTGTATCTTAAAGTCCTCATAGGAGTGAAGTCATATGATATTCATCTTTCTCTGACTAAATTCACTTAGCATAATACCCTCCAGTTCCATCCATGTAGTTGCAAATGGCAAGATTTCATTCTTTTTGATTGCTGAGTAATACTCCATTGTATATATATACCACATCTTCTTTATCCATTCATCTGTGGATGGACATTTGGGGTCTTTCCATACTTTGGCTATTGTTGATAGTGCTGCTATAAACATGTGGGTGCATGTGTCCTTTCAAATCATCACACCTGTATCCCGTGGATAAATGCCTAGTAGTGCAATTGCTGGTCGTAGGGTAGTTCTATTTTTAGTTTTTTGAGGAACCTCCATACTGTTTTCCAGAGTGGCTGCACCAGCTTGCATTCCCACCAACAATGCAAAAGAGATCCTCTTTCTCCACATCCTCGCCAACATCTGTTGTTGCCTGAGTTGTTAATGTTAGCCATTCTGACAGGTGTAAGGTGGTATCTCATTGTGGTTTTGATTTGTATTTCCCTGATGATGAGTGATGTTAACCATTTTTTCATGTGTTGGTTGGCCATCTGGATGTCTTCCTTGGAGAAGTGTCCATTCATGTCTTTTGCCCATTTCTTCACTAGATTCTTTGTTTTTTGGGTGTTGAGTTTGATAAGTTCTTTATAGATTTTGGATACTAACCCTTTATCTGATATGTTGTTTGCAAGTATCTTCTCCCATTCTGTCGGTTGCTTTTAGTTTTGCTGGTTGTTTCCTTTGCTATGCAGAAGCTTTTTATTTTGATGAGGTCCCAGTAGTTCATTTTTGCTTTTATTTCCCTTGCCTCAGGAGACATGTTGAGTAAGAAGTTGCTGTGAGCAAGGTCAGCGAGGTTTTTGCCTGCTTTCTCCTTGAGGATTTTGATGGCTTCCTGTCTTACATTGAGGTGTTTCATCCATTTTGAGTTTATTTTTGTGTACGGTGAAAGAAAGCACAACATCCACTTTGAACCCCGTGGATCAAGGAGTAATTTTTACTTTCAAGTCTTATTATTTAAGGAATACATTTCATAAGGTTATAGATGACATACATAGAGATTTCTCTGGTGGATCTGGGCAAAGTAAATTGAAATCCTTCTGGAAAAGATTTGCCAAAGCGGGGTACATGCTCACCTAATGTGGGACTTGAACTCACAAACAGTGAGATCATGACCTGAGGCAAAGTCAGATGCTTAATGACTAAGCCACCCAGGTACCCCAAAGATTTGTCATTTTAGATACCATTAAGAACATTCATTAAATAAATTTAAAAATATTTTTTAATTTTATTTTTTAAAATTTACGTCCAAATTAGTTAGCATAATAGTGCAACAATGATTTCAGGAGTAGATTCCTTAATGCCCCTTACCCATTTAGCCTATCCCCCCTCCCACAACCCCTCCAGTAACCCTCTGTTCGTTCTCCATATTTAAGAGTCTCTTATGTTTTGCCCCCCTCCCTGTTTTTATATTATTTTTGCTTCCCTTCCCTTATGTTAATCTGTTCTGTGTCTTAAAGTTCTCATTGAGTGAAGTCATATGATATTTGTCTTTCTCTGACTGACCAATTTCGCTTAGCATAATACCCTCTAGTTCCATCCATGCAGCTGCAAATGGCAAGATCTCATTCTCTTTGATGGCTGAGTAATACTCCATAGTATACATATAGCACATCCTCTTTGTCCATTCATCCATTGATGGACACCTGGGCTCTTTCCATACTTTGGCTATTGTTGATAGTGCTGCTATAAACTTTGGGGTGCATGTGTCCCTTCGAAACAGCATCCTGTATCCCTTGGATAAATACCTAGTAGTGCATTTGCTGGGTCGTAGGGTAGTTCTATTTTTAATTTTTTGATGAACCTCCATACTGTTTTCCAGAGTGGCTACAACAGCTTGCATTCCCACCAGCAATGCAAAAGAGATCCCCTTTCTTTGCATCGTTGCCAACATCTGTTGTTGCCTGAGTTGTTAATGTTAGCCATTCTGACAGGTGTGAGGTGGCATCCCATTGTGGTTTTGATTTGTATTTTCCTGATGATGAGTGATGTTAACCATTTTTTCATGTGTTGGTTGGCCATCTGGATGTCTTCCTTGGAGAAGTGTCCATTCATGTCTTTTGCCCATTTCTTCACTAGATTCTTTGTTTTTTGGGTGTTGAGTTTGATAAGTTCTCTATAGATTTTGGATACTAACCCTTTATCTGATATGTTGTTTGCAAATATCTTCTCCCATTCTGTCAGTTGCCTTTTAGTTTTGCTGGTTGTTTCCTTTGCTGTGCAGAAGCTTTTTATTTTGATGAGGTCCCAATAGTTTATTTTTGCTTTTGTTACCCTTGCCTCTGGAGACATGTTGAGTAAGAAGTTGCTGCGGCCAAGATCAAAGAGGTCTTTACCCGCTTTCTCCTGGAGGATTTTGATGGCTTCCTGTCTTACATTAAGTCTTTCATCCATTTTGAGTTTATTTTTGTGTATGGTGTAAGAAAGTGGTCCGGGTTCATTCTTCTGCATGTCGCTGTCCAGGTTTCCCAGCACCACTTGCTGAAGAGACTGTCTTTATTCCATTGGATAGTCTTTACTGTTTTGTCAAAGATTAGTTGGCCATACGTTTGTGGGTCCATTTCTGGGTTCTCTATTCTGTTCCATCGATCTGAGTGTCTGTTTTGGTGCCAGTACCATACTGTCTTGATGATTACAGCTTTGTAGTATAGCTTGAAATCCGGGATTGTGATACCTCCTGCTTTGGTTTTCTTTTTCAAGATTACTTTGGCTATTCAGCGTCTCTTCTGGTTCCATACAAATTTTAGGATTATTTGTTCTAGCTTTGAGAAGAATGCTGGTGCAAGTTTGATTGGGATTGCATTGAATATGTGGATTGCTTTGGGTAGTATTGACATTTGTTTTTCCTATCCAGGAGTATGGAATCTTTTTCCATTTTTTTGTGTCTTCAATTTCTTTCATAAGCTTCCTATAGTTTTCAGTGTATAGATTTTTCACCTCTTTGGTTAGATTTATTCCTAGGTATTTTATGGGTTTTGGTGCAATTGTAAATGGGATTGATTCCTTAATTTCTCTTTCTGTTGCTTCATTGTTGGTGTTAAAAATATTTTTTAAATTAGTGTCTGGGTGGCTCAATTGGTTAAGCGTCTGACTCCTGGTTTTGGCTCAGGTCATGATCTCACGATTTTGTGAGTTCGAGCCCCACATACAGCTTCATGCTGACAGTGCAGAGCCTGCTTGGGATTCTGTCTCTTCTCTGTGCTCCTCCCCCACTCATGCTGTCTCTCTGTCTCTCAAAAATAAATAAATAAACTAAAAATAAAAAAGAAGAACATTGGTGATTCATGGGAAGAGGTCAAAATAACATTAACAGGAGTTTGGAAGAAGTTGATTCTAACCCTTGTGGATGACTTTGAGGGTTTCAAGACTTTAGTGGAGGAAGTTGATCACAGATGTGGTAGAAATAGCAAGACAACTAGAAGTGGAGCCTGAAGATGAGATTGCGTTGCTGCAATCTCATGATAAAACTTGAATGGCTAAGGAGTTGCTTCTTATAGATGAGCAGAGGAGTGGTTTCTTAAGATGGTATCTACTCCTGGTGAAGATGTCATGAAAATTGTTGAAATGACAACAAAGGATTTGGAATATCACATAAACTTAGTCTCTGGATCATTTGAGGGGATGACTCCAATTTTGAAAGAAGTTCTGCTGTGGGTAAAATGCTATCAAACAGCATCATGTGCTACAGAGATCATTTGTTAAATGAGAGTTAACAGATGCAGCAAACTTCATTGTCATCTTATTTTAAGAAATTGCACCAGACATCCCAAACTTCAGCAATCACCATCTGATCTGTCAGCAGCCATCAACACTGAGACACTCCCTCCCCTGCTCACTCTCTCTCTCTCTCTTTCAAATAAACATTTTTTAAAAATGTGAGATCATGACCATGAAGTAATGACCTGAGCCAAAATCAAGAGTTGGGCACTTAACAGACTGAACCACCAGGGTGCCTGTAAACATTAGTTTTATACACATGGGAAAACCAAAAAATTTGTTTGATTTGCTTTATAGCAGTATTTGCTTTATTGGGATGGTCTGGAACTGAACCTTCAATTTCTCCAACATATGGCTGTATATGCACATCCTATTGATTCTGTTTCTGTGGAGAACCCTCACTAATACAGAGGGTAAAGGCAGAAAATAGGGAAAATTTCTGTAGTGTTATCAAGGGAAGCAAGGCTTTCAGTCACCCAAGACTATTAATGATTGAGTGGATATCTGGGCCTACGAGATCCTATAGAGATGTCAGTAGTCTTTTTTCCTTTATCTTTTTTATTGAAGTATATTTGACATATAATATTCTACTAGTTTCAAGTATACACCATAGCAGTTTGATATTTTTAAACATTACAAGTTGATCCTCTCAATAAGTCTAGCCACCATCTGTCACCATACAAAGTTATTATAATATTATTGACTATATTCCCTATGCTGTATTTTTCATCCTCATGACTTATTTATTTTATAAATAAAATAGTTTGTTTCTCTTAATACTCTTTACCTATTTTACCACCCCGAACTCTTCCCCTCTCTGGTAGCCAACAGTTTGTTTCTTGTATCTATGAATCTGTTTGTTTTGGTTTGTTTTGTTCTTTAGATTTGTGAAATCATATCATATTTGTCTTTCTCTATCTGACTTATTTCACTTAACATAATACCCTCTAGGTCCAGTCTTACAAATGGTAAGATTCCATTCTTTTTGAATGGCTGAGTCATATTCTGTGGTGTATATATATATATATATATACCATATATATATATATATATACACCATATATATATTTACATATATATATATATATATGTATGGTGTATATATATATACCACATCTTTATCCATTCATCTATCAATGGGCACTTAGGTTACTTCCATATTTTGGCTATTGTATGTAATGCTGCAGTGAACATAGATTGGTGTTTTTGTTTTCTACAGATAAATACCCAGAAGTGGGATTGCTGGGTTGTATGGTAGTTATATTTTTAATTTTTTGAGGAATCTTCATACCGTTTTTCCATAGTGGTGGCACCAATTTACATTCCCAACAGTGTTCGAGGTTCCCTTTTCTCCACATTCTCACCAACACTTACTGTTTTTTGCATTCCTGATAATAGCCAATCTGATTATATGTGGGTTGTATGAGTGATATCTCATTATGGTTTTGATTTGCATTTCACTGATGATTAGTGATGTTGAGCATTTTTTCATGTGCCTGTTTTCTATCTGTATGTCTTCTTTGGAAAAATGTCTACTCAAGTCCTGTGCCCATTTTTCAACCTATTTTTTTAAATATTAAGTTGCATAAGTTCTTTATATATTTTGGATTTTAACCCCTTATAGGTTGTATGATTTGTAAATGTCTTCTCTGAATCAGGAGTTTGCCATTTTGTTTTGTTAATGCTTTCCTTTGCTGTACAAAGGCTTTTTAGCTTGATGTAATCACCTTTATTTTAGCTTTTGTTGCCCTTGCCTAAGAAGACTAGTCCAAAAAGATATTTCTAAGACCAGTGTCAAAGAGTTTACTGCCTATGGTTTCTTCTGGGAATTTTATGGTTTCAGGTCTTACATTCAAGTCTTTAATCCATTTTGAATTTGGTTTTGTATATGGTGTAAGACAGTGGTCCAGTTTCATTCTTTTGCATGTAGCTGTCCAATTTTCCCATTACCATTTATTGAAGACACTGCCTTTCCCCCTTGTATACCCTTGTGTCCTTTGTTATAGATTAATTGGCCATATATGTGTGGATTTATTTTTGGGATCTCTTTTCTATTCCATTCATATATAGGTCTTGATTACTGTAGCTTTGTACTATAGTTTGAAATCTGAGAGCATGACATCTCCGGCTTTGTTCTTCTTTCTCAAGTTCGCTTTTGCTATTTGAGATGTCAGTAGTCTTAACATCATTCCCTATTCTTTTCCATGTCTCCCTCTTGGTTTTCAAATCCATTTCATTCCAGCCAACAAATATTTACTGAGTGCCAGGATGTGCCAGCTACTGTGTTAGGAGCTTAGGATAAAATGGCATGGAAGTCTGCTATCCAGAAGTGTACCATCTGGTGGGAAAGATAGGATAGAAACAAATGAATGCAGGGATAGTGAGGGCACAAAGGTGGGAGAGGTCAAGGAAGACTGCAAAGGAGGAAGTAACACTTGGGCAAACCACTAAAGCACAGATGTGAACTCAACAGATAGACAAGGACAAAAAGGAGGACCAGATCATTCCAGGCAGATAGAATAATGTGAAAGAAAAACTAAAATTAATTGAGCACTTGCTCGATGTCAGATACCAAGTTTTTGTATTAACTGATTTAATATTCAGTCTACCCTATGAGGTAATATTATTATCGCAATTTTACAGAAGAAGAAATAGGCAAAGAGGTTAAAACAAGTTGCTGAAAGTCATAATTTTAATAAGTTCTGTAGCTAAGATTCAAATCCAGGCAGTCTGGCTTCACTATCTGTTTTGTTTTGATTTGTTGTAACTTTCTAGCCCTGTGCTACTGTCTTCTTCAGTTATGCAGTAACACATTCGTTAAATCTTAAAACCAGAAGGGCCCTTGGATAATTTATTCAGGTGGTTCTTGCACAAGGAAATTATACATTCGGATAACTAGGAGGCCTAGCACTGCCTCCCCCCTCACCTCCAAGCCACACAGGAGGAACCACAACTCCCTCACACACTGCCCCACCCCCGCCTTTTTAAATTATAAGTTAAAAAAATTTTTAATGCTTTTATTTATTTTCGAGAAAGAGAGAGACAGAGACAGAGAGAGACAGAGTGCAAACGGGGGAGGGGCAAAGAGAGGGAGACACAGAATCTGAAGCAGGCTCCAGGTTCTGAGCTGTCAGCACAGAGCCCAATGCTGGGCTCGATCTCATGAACTGCTAGATCATGACCTGAGCCGAAGTCTGCTCAACCAGGTGAGCTACCCAGGTGCCCATGCCTTTTCTAATTTTAAAACTTGTGGTCAAATATGCATAACACAAAAATTACCATATTTGCCATGTTTAAGTGTATATAATTCAATGCCATTAGTTACATTCTCAGTATTGTGCAACTGTCACTACTATTTCCAAAGCATTTTCCTTATCCCAAACAGAAACTCTGTAACTATTAAGCATAATTCCCCATTTCCCATCTTCCCAGCCCCTGGTAACTTCTAATCTATTTCCTGTTTTTAACAATTTGTCTATTCTAAATACCTCATTTAAGTGAAATTATACAACAGCTATCCTTTTGTGTCTGGCTTGTTTCAATTAGCATAATGTCTTCAAGGTTTGTCCATGTTGTAGTATTTGTTAGAACTTCATTCCTTTTTATGGCTGAATAATATTCAAGTGTTTGAATATATCACATTTTCTTTAGCCATTCATCTGTTCGGGCACATAGGGTGTCCTCTCCTGCTCCCAACCCTGCCCACCAAATACACATGGGGGAACCACTACTTTTTATTTTTATTTTATTTTAGTTTTTTTAACTTTTTAAATGTTTATTTATTTTGAGAGAGAGAGAGAGAGAGAGAGAGAGAGAGGGGTGGGCAGAGGGAGAGGGAGACACAGAATCCAAAGCAGGTTCCAGGCTCGAAACTGTCAGCACAGAGCCTGACACGGGGCTTAAACTCAGGAACCATGAGGTCATGACCTGAACTGAAGTCGGATGCTTAACTGACTGAGCCACCCAGATGCCCCAGGAACCACTACTTTTTAAAACTTAACATTGTCATACACAAAGAGAACAAAATGACAAAAGGAGGCAGAGGCTGAGTACCAAGTGGCACAGGGAAAAGGCCCAAAGGAGTGAAAATGTGTACAACTAGTTTGGATGGCAAGAAGCCAAGTTTTCGGGTGGGATTCTCTGTGGCAGAAGTGGTCTTGTGATTGAGATTTTTCTCCTACTTTCCATACAGATATTTTGTCATCATCACTCCTATTACCTATCAGAAAACTTATGATTTTTGGAAAATGAAAATAGTTTTGTCTACTATGAAAGCAGAATGTGATCCTGATGGTGATAATACTTTGTCATTAAGGCAATGAGATAAATATTTTTCTTGAGATTATTTGCGTGAAAACAGCTACTTCCAGGCTAGAATGTCAGACAGGGCTCCTGTGGGATACAGGAGTCAAATTGAGAATATAAAGTAGGGGAAGAGGGAGGGAATTGGGAAGAGGAAAGGAGAGCAGAATAGGGAGACTAATTTTGGGTACTGTGTGAAAAAGTTCTAAACAACCCTCTGGCACAAATTCTTTTTGACAATAGAACCTACTGACCTGCTCTGTGCCACATAGCCTAACTGGTGTCCTTCACATGCAGTGTATTCAGTAATGTCTACCAAATTAGTTTCTTTTACCTCCTTTTAAGTTCTTTCAGTTCAAAGTGAGGTAGGCCATTAGCTTTCTCCAAATTTTTAATTGTTTCTTCAATGCTTCCCTACTCCTAAACCTCCTAAGGTTTCACTTCCTCTCAAAGCTGAGTTAACCCATGTTTAGTGCTTAGCACGGTATCTATACAAATGTAAATATCAGTATACCTGGCTATTGATGTTATTACTGTCACTGACTTCTTCCACCTTTCCTTCTTCCTTCTGTTTTCACTAGATTTTAGAGCCATTAGTTTTGCCTTTCTTTATTCTATTTGATTTTCCATTCTTGCTTTTATCCTATTTTGATTGTTTCGGTTAGAGTGCTGAAAATATTGTTGTGGTGTCTGGCTAGATCAAGGTTTTCTTTGTCTTCTTAGTCTCTTTCTGATAGCTCATTGCAAGGATGCTTTAATCTAAGTATTACAAAAGGGGAAATGATTATTTGCCTTATATTTTGTTTTCCTAAGTGAGAGGTAGATGGACTTTTTTTTGTCAAGCAATAAACTGTTGCAATATGAGTGATATTTTTATTACAAGTTCTGCCACTACATATAGTATATATGTCCTAAGTAATACATCTGATTTTCAGAATTTGCTCCAGAAATTTCCTTTTATATTTTTATAGAGGTAATATTCAGTTGGTTCACCATAGGAGACTACTATATGACTGTAGTATATGTCTATACTATAGGAGACAATATGTCTCCTCTTTTATTATTTATTCTTCTGTCAAATTTGCCTGTGGTGGGCTCCTATATAACCTGAGTATTTGATTGAAGTCTTATACAATTAACTTTTCCTGTAGGCTCTCTTTTACATCTTCATAAACTGTTCAGTTTCATGATTTGATTTTATTATTTGCTACTTACATGCAACATGAATATTATCACACCTTATAAGAAAGGCAATTACTTCTGATAAATTCTTCACTTCCTAAGTGTGCCTGATGCAAGAAAAGGCATGTCCTTTATCTTCTACTCTGTTATTTCGCACTTATTATCAATATTCTTGTCTCTCAAACTCTATTAGTTTAAGAAGTGATTTTCTAGTTTGAGAGATGGGAGTTTAGAAGCAAGTTCTTTTTTCTCTAAAGCAGTGTGCCTTTGCACACAAAGGTGCAGGCTCAAGGAGTATTAATAAATTACAAGCAAACTTAAATGCTGCCTCTAGCCACCCTGACCTTTAGGAATTGCAGTGGGGAAGGGAGAAGAATCCTTATTCAAAGAGGGGTGTTAAGAGTTATGCCAGCCAGGGTTCAGCCTAAGGATGGGTAGAATCATGCTGACAGCCTTTGGGGCCTCAGAACATGGGCCCCCATCATCATTTTGGAGGGAGGAATGGCTTCTCTCAGGAGGTATATTTAACAGCACAGAACCTGTGCATGTCCTAATGTCTCACGATATCCTGGAAAGGTAGTTGTTGTGTCCTCCCTTTTAGGTGATCGGTTAGGTGATCATTTTCACTCAGGGGCAAGACTGTCAAAGCAAATTGGGTTAATAAGCTATTGTAGGGCGAGGCTGCTCAGGTTTAAGGTACTAACCTATTAGTTCTTTTTGTTTATTTAAAAGCCAATTTTATTCATATGTGTCAAATGTTACATTAGTACCTACATTTAAACCACTAATATTATAATCAAATTGTAGTTGCCAGTTTTATAGCTAATACTTTTTACCACTGTAGGGATCAGTCTGGTCACTAAAGAAAGAAACTCTCACTACCAAGTAGCATTTGCTTAAAGTATAATAAGGGTATTGTCCCAAGGATTCCTACCAAGACAGTGGGGATGTCAGTGTTAATTTTCTCAACCTTGGGAGAGAATTAATCATGGGCCTTATGTTGTGGAATGTAGCTTAGGAAACAGAGCCTCTTATGGAAAAAAATATTGGTTTCAGGCTGACCACACTGATTTGTCCCCATTGTTCAAGCAGACACCAAACTGTGCATCCTTTTAATCCATTTGTGTCAAGCATTTTAGCCTTGTGTCAGGCTCTGCACTAACAGCACAGAGCCTGCTTGGGATTGTCTTTCTCTCTGTCAATCAATCAATCAATCAATCAATAAACATTTAAAAAAACACAAACTGATTTTAAAGAGAGTTGAATCAAAAGATCCCAATGATTACCATCTAAAACTCTTTCTCTTGAAATAGAATAATTATTACTTTAGTTGGTGGCAGAGCCAGAACTAAAAACCAACTTTTCTGACTTTTAAATTTCTTATCTCTAGAAAAAAATTTTTTTCTCCTCCTTTTTACTTGACGAATTGTCACATATGCATAAAGTCCCAATTCAGGTATCCTTTTCACCTGGAAACTTGCTAAGATTCCCCTTTATCTGGGTTAGATGCCCTTTGTATGTGCTCCAGCCTCTCCCTGAACTTCATATAGTTGCTTGCATTATTAACTTATTAAAATAATAAATTTGACTTTACTTGTCTCTTCCACTAGTCTATGAGCTCTCTGAGTGCAGGAACCATGCCTATTTTATCTTTATATTTATAGAGCCTAGCATGATGCTGAATTTATGGTACCTCAATTAATATTGATTGAAGTGAATACATGTTGACTTACATGTGCAAAAATGTAAGAACTAGTCAGGATTTCAGGTTCTTTTCAAGAACTGTTTTTTATGAAAACTATAATTAAATCAAAACTAGAGAGACTGAAGAAGATTATTATGTATCTCTTTAGTATAAGATGGCTTTTGTATTTTTTAAAAACTGTTTATTTATTTTGAGAGAGAAAGGAAGAGAGAGAGAGAGAGAGAGAGCTCCCATGCACCCGGGGGATAGGCAGAGAGAGAAGGAGAAAGAGAATCCCAGGCAGGCTCCACGCTGTCAGTGTGGGGCTCAATCCCATGAGCTGTGGGATCATGACCTGAGCCAAAATCAAGTCGGACACTTAACTGACTGAGCCACCCAGGCACCCCTATAAGATGGTTTTTGAATCAGTGGGACACAATATAAATTTAATAGTGTTGACAGATACCAGTAATATATCTGTCATAAACTAATTCATGAATAGAAATGAACAAAAATTTCACCATGTGAATAATAGTTTAAAGCATGCAGGTGGACTAAGGTTAAATACACTAATGTATGCCTAATAGGATGTAGAATAAAACTTTTATCTTGGAATTAGTGTCCATGATCTTACAATGGAGGGCAAAATGCTCCACTTTTGAAAGTCCATCATTTAGGGCCAGATATAAGAGGCCTTTCCTTTAATTATCACTGAGATCCCTACTCCTTCCCATTCCTTAAAATACTGGGGAAGGCACTGGATAACTGGTATTCCAGGTATCTACCACAGGTAACAAATCACTCCAAAGCTGAGTAACTTAAACAACAATCATTTTATTATCTGTCATAGTTTCTGTAGATCAGGAATTTGGAAAGTACTTGGCAGGGAGATTCTGACTCAAGGTCTCTTATATACTTGAAATCAGATGGGTGGCTACAGTTGGAACAGCAAGGGGTTAGAGCAGCTGGGGGCTGGGGCGTGGCCAGGCATTTCTCTCTCTTTATATAGTTTCAGAACCATTCTATATGGTTTCTCTACATGGGCTAGTTTGAGCATCCTCACACCTTGGTAGCCTCAGAGCTACCAGAGGAAGGCATAGCGGTTTCACTTCTTATGACCTCACCTCAGAAGTCACAATATGCCACTTGTGCCATACTCTATTGGTTGAAACAGTCACAGAAGCCTACCTACTTTTAATGGGAGGAGATATAGACCCTACCTCTCTATTTAATAATGTCAAATTCACATTAAAAAAAAACAAAACACAACCAAACATGTAATATAGGAGATACTAGATTTGTGGTTCTTTTTGAAAAATACTATCTGTCACAGGGATCATATTATCTTTATGGTCTTTGGTTTAAGAAAAATGTTATGCTTTTTCCTAATGGGAGAAAGGAGAGGCAAGTCCCCTCTTATAGCTGACTGAGGGTAAAGGTTACCAGATCATTATGTATGATGATTGAGTGTGCCTTCTCATTCTCCATTTCTAAGTCTGCTTAGATAGCACATTTTAATTTGCCCTTTGCTTGTTTGAATGAAGAGAAATAAAGTTGGAGAGAAGGGGACAGCGGCACACTCCACTGAGTGGTAAGGGTATGTGTTTCCGGTAAATACTGTTGGTGCCTGCCCAAGAGAGATGTCCTCCAGGGAAGAGGACCTAGCAGCAAAAATCTGTGGGCCATAAGCCCTAGGGGAGGAGGTGCTGTCACATCAGGGATTTATGCACTGGGGAGGCCCTACAAAATTTCCCCAGGATAGCCTGAATTTGGATACCTACAACCTAGAAAGTATCAGTGACCTATCAGAGCTAACAGAGAAACAAAGACAACAATCAAAGAATGAATTCCAACATGTTGTCAGAATCAGGGTTCAACCTGAGACTCAGAATCAGTAAGAGATTTATTACAAGGAATTGGCTAATATAATTGTGGGGACTGGATAAACAAGTCTGAAGTCTGTAGGGCAGGCAGTCAGGAAGAGAAGATCAAGAACATGTTGGAATCTCATGAACACAGGCTGAAGCTTTGCCCACTGGCAATGAGGAAAGAAGATCGAGAGTAGGCTGTAACCCTAAGGGAGTTAAATATTTGGAATATCCAAACCCAAGAAAAGCCTAAGCCCTGTTTTAAAGGGCTCACCCAATCAGGTCAGGCCCATACAGAGTACACTTTCTTTTGATTAGCTTAAAGTCACTGATTAGGGATTTTTCTCACATCTGCAAAATACCTTTACAGCAACACCCAGATTAGTTTCGATTAAATAACTAGGGAATGTAGTTCGGCACAGCCAAGTTTATACATCAAAAAGCCACAAAACTGGAGCCAATATAAAACATGTGTTCTTTTCCTTTTCCTTTCTCCCTGTGCCAATATACCAGGGGAGCTAGAGCCTAGAATAGGGAGATGGAAGAGGTGTCCCAGAGGCAGAGTCACCACCGTCCCACAGACTCCAAAGGGAGGGAATGGGAGAAGGAGCAAAATGGCAGAACACATTCTCTCCCTGTCCGTGCCCCTGGAGCTATAAATCTGGCCTGCAATGGGAACGGGAAAGTTTTTAATGGATATAAGACAAAACTTTAACAATGGGTAGCACATGAGAAGTTATGCGTTCTAACAGAGATGTCATCAAGATACTTGCTGACTAGCAAGGAAAAGAGATTAAAAAAAAATCTTTTTTTTTTATCTTTATTTTTGACAGGGTGCGCGTGGGAAGGAACAGAGAGGGAGACACAGAATCCGAACCAGGCTCCTCTCTCTGAGCTGTCAGCACAGAGCCTGACACAGAGCTCGAACTCACAAACTGTGAGATCATGACCTCAGCCGAAGTTGGACGCTTAACCTACTGAGTCACCCAGGTGCCCCGCAAGGAAAGGAGATTTTAAGATAGAAATTTGAGTACAGTAGCTGGAGATGAAATGCCACCGAGTTGAGACAACTAAATAATAAAATGATTAGATTACAAAAATTAGAAGAACTACTGCAGATGTTAAACAAGAAAGGAAAAAAATAAGAGGCTAGAGTGACCAGGGAAGGCTTGTTTCTAAAAGGCAAAATTTGGACTGGCCCTTCTTAAAAAATGAGCAGTGTTTAGAAAGTTGGAGCAGAGGAAACTCATGAGTATAAAGACTTAGACATGTACATGTAGGGAGTGAGGTCAGGGAGGGCACTGGACTGATCACAGCAGTATGTGTGTTAAGGAGTCAAGTACTGATAGGGGCTAGATGAGGTAGGGTCTGGAGAGCCAAGCAAAAGAGTTGAGATTCAGTGAGGTAGCCAGGAAAAAAAAAAATCACTGTAGGTTCTTAAGTGGGGAAAGCTTAAAGGAAATTTTTGTTTTGTTTTGAATCTTTTAAAGACAGACTAAAGTGGCAGTGGTATAATATAGACAGATTTTAAGGGAGAAGGGTTAGGATTTAAGGGGTCTAGTTAGGATGCTGTTGCAATATTCTAGATAGGAATTCACAATAACCTGATCCAGAATCACAAAGGTAAAATGGAATTGGAGAAGAAAGGAAAAATCAGAAAGATTTCAAAGACAAGAACAGTAAGATTGATGACCAAATGGAAGCATAACAGCAAAAAGGATAATTGAGAGTATTCCCTGGTTTCTAGTTTGGGGAACCGGAGAAATGGTGGTATCGCAAACAAAAATGAGGAGGTTAGGGAAGGAAAATCTATGTGGGAGATGAAGACTATTCAATTTGGGATTATTGAAGCTGAAGTCACAACATGATAAAAGTTGGAAGAAAAAAGGAATACCTGGGTGGCTCAGTTGGTTAAGCGTCTGGCTCTTCACTTTGGTTTGGGTCATGATCTCACAATTCATGAGTTCGAGCCCCACAGTGGTCTCTGCGCTGGCAGTGTGGAGCATGCTTGGGATTCTCTTTCCCTCCCTCTCTCTCTCTGCCCCTCCCCCACTTGTGTGTGCTCTCTCTCTTTCTCTCTCTCTCAAAATAAATTTTAAAAAAAGTTGGAAGAAAAGAACATCATATTGGCTTGATAGCAATATGCAGGAATGACTGTAAGTGGGAGGTCCAGGCTAGGAAAGTGAAAAACTTGGATGTACAGGTGGTGTTTTTTAAAATGACTTCTTCCAACTGAAGATGGTGTTGTTTAGAAGAGAAAAGAGTAAAGAGGAATGAAACAGTTGGCTACCCGGATGGTGTCAAAGAACAAAATAGGATTTGATTTCTAGACCATGGTTTAAGATCCTGGAACTGGTGAGTTTTTGGCAAGGACAGGGAGTATGTTATAAGGACAAAAAAATAAAAAGGTTTCTTTTCTTTCTTTCTTTTTTTTTTTTTTTTTAGAAGGGAGAAATCATTGGGAAGGAAATAGGAAATTGTTCTTAGAAAAAGAGAGAGAGAATGAACAGAAAAGAGAACTGAGTGAACAGATACAAGTCTTGAGGAAAGAAACAATGTAGAAGATACCTAGTGTTTTAAGAGAGTTAATTATAGGTAAAAGGAAACTGAATTCTTGTCAACATTTATTGAGGATTCATGATGTGCCTGCACTGTGCCAAATTTTTTATATGCATTATCTCATTTAATCCTTACAACAAGCTTTTTTCCTACTTAACAAAATGTCATGGACATCTTTCAGTGTCAATAAAGATCTGTCTTGTTTTTAATGGATGTATAGCATAGTATTTTAATTTATGAAGGGACATTGGGGTAAGCTACAATGAACCCTCCTATTCATACATTTTTTTCCATAATTTTTTGTATGCTCTTTTTCTAAAATAGCAGAACATTTTGTTTTAGTTTGTAATCTAATTTTTTGAACACTATTGTGATTCAAAAATAAAAATACAAAAAAGTATACAGTAAAAATGTTTTCCTCCATTCTTGTTCCTTGTTCTACCCTAATTATTGTTAGTTTACTTTGTATCTTTCCATAATTTCTGTATGTTATATAAGCACATATAAAAATGTATTATTTTTCCTTTTTTTAAACACATAAGATAAAAAGCATCTTGTGGTCAATTCTTCAGGATAAAATCTTAGAAGTGATATTGCTGAGGGGTGCCTGGGTGGCTCAGTTGGTTAAGTGTCTAACTTTGACTCAGGTCGTGACCTCACAGTTCATGGGTTCGAGCCCCGTATTGGGCTCTATGCTGACAGCTCAGAGCCTGGAGCCTGCTTCAGATTCTCTGTCTTCCTTTCTCTCTCTGCCCCTCTCCCCACTTGTGCTCTCTCAAAAATAAATAAATAAACAGTGAACAAAAAAAAAAAACAACAAACCTTGAAGCTCCTTTAAAAAAAAAAGAAGTGATATTGCTGAGTTAAAGAGTAGTTTCAGTCAAAATCTTAATACATATTAACCAATTGCTCATCAGAGATGTAATACACACCAACAATGCATGACTGTCACTAAAGCCACTTATTTATTTGTTTGTTTGTTTATTTATTTATCTATTATTTTTTAAGTAGCCTCCACACCTAGCACGGAGCCCATCGTGGGGCTTGAACTCATAATCCCTAGATCAAGATCTGAGCTGAGGTCAAGAGTAAGATGTTTAACTGACCAAGCCACCCAGGCACCCCCATTTTATTAATTTTCTAATTTTTGTCTATCTAAATATGTATGGGGAGCCCAGAATAAATGTCTAAAAGACTATAATTAGTAATATAGAGGTAAATGTGATATTATACAGAAGGGATTATTCAAAAAACATTGGACTTATCCACTTAAAATTTATAATAGACAAGGAACACAGTAGAAAGGAAAGATTTTATCTAAGTTGTTATTTACTTTTCTGTGTTTTTCTTATTGGATGAGTGGAGAAACACATAGGAACGAAAAGATGGGAAAATATCAGTTGTTTGAGGTGTAAAGATAAGCAATGGGCTGCACGAGACAAAGAATAAGCAGAATGAGAAATAGGGGCAGACATAGAATAAAAGTGAAAAAAGTGCAGACAATTTCATTGGGCCTCTTACATCTGATAAGGCACAGCCAGATCTTCTCTTCCTATTACTTTTTTTAAAAACTCCTGTTAACAACCTCTACTTTCTATTACTAAATTGGTGTGTATGATTATAATAGAAATTAAAATTAAATTTCCACTGAATGAATATGTACATTTGTCTTTTTTTTTTCTTAAATAGAATTGCTTATCTGAAGAAATGGATACTTCTCCCTCCAAAAAATATCCAGTTAAAAAACGGGTGAAAATACATCCCAACACTGTGATGGTGAAATATACTTCTCATTATCCCCAGCCTGGGGATGATGGATATGAAGAAATCAATGAAGACTATGGAAATTTTATGGAAGAAAATCCAAAGAAAGGCCTACTGAGTGAAATGAAAAGAAAAGGAAGAACTTTCTTTGGAACCATGGATACTCGACCTCCACCAACGGAAGACCCAATGACGGATGATATTGGACAGTTCCAGAGCTTTGCAGAAAAAAACATTTTTCAATCCAGAAAAATGTGGATAGTGCTGTTTGGATCTGCTTTGGCTCATGGATGTGTAGCTCTTATCACTAGGCTTGTTTCTGACCGTTCTAAAGTTCCATCTCTAGAACTGATTTTTATCCGTTCTGTCTTGCAGGTCTTGTCTGTGTTAGTTGTGTGTTACTACCAGGAGGCGCCCTTTGGACCCAGTGGATACAGATTACGACTCTTCTTTTATGGTGTATGCAATGTCATTTCTATCACCTGTGCTTATACATCATTTTCAATAGTTCCTCCCAGCAATGGGACCACTATGTGGAGAGCCACAACCACAGTCTTCAGTGCCATTTTAGCTTTTTTACTTGTGGATGAGAAAATGGCTTATGTTGACATGGCTACTGTTGTTTGCAGCATCTTAGGTGTTTGTCTTGTCATGATCCCCAACATTGTTGATGAAGACAATTCTTTGTTAAATGCCTGGAAAGAAGCCTTTGGGTATACTATGACTGTGATGGCTGGACTGACCACTGCTCTTTCCATGATAGTATACAGATCCATTAAAGAGAAGATTAGCATGTGGACTGCACTATTTACCTTTGGTTGGACTGGGACAATCTGGGGAATATCTACTATGTTTGTTCTTCAAGAACCCATCATCCCATTAGATGGAGAAACCTGGAGTTATCTCATTGCCATATGTGTCTGTTCTACTGCAGCATTCTTAGGAGTTTATTATGCCTTGGACAAATTCCATCCAGCTTTGGTCAGCACAGTGCAACACCTGGAGATTGTAGTAGCTATGGTCTTGCAGCTTCTAGTGTTACACATATTTCCTAGTGTCTATGATGTTTTTGGAGGGGTAATCATTATGATTAGTGTTTTTGTCCTTGCTGGTTATAAACTTTATTGGAGGAATTTAAGAAGGCAGGATTATCAGGAAATCCTAGACTCTCCCATCAAGTGAAGACTTGATTATTATTTTGTTAACATTCACTTATTCATAGGTACACTGCCATTTTAATGTTTACCTATAAATGTTTTGTGTTGTATAAGTGACAGAGTGCTATATAATATATAATTAATATATGCAGATGTAGAAAATTCTAGTCTAATATATTCAAAAACAAATATTAATAAATATGTGAAACATCATGAACCCAGTGTCTTTACTGTTATTAACAAAAGGTAATTGTGGTAGGAGAATGTTAACTTTCATCACTAAAGAACAGAAGACTTGAGGAAATGACCCCTTTTGAATGGAACGTCTGTTGTCCTAAAAAAATGTTCATGCCCAATGTTCTACAAGTGTTCAACAAAAATCCTTCAATATTCAAAAATATTCATTTTTGAAAAGTACACAATAAGGTAAAATGCTTAATACCAAGCCCTGTTTTGTCACCTATTTATATTAGAAAACTAGAGGTGAGGGGTGCCTGGGTGGCTCTGTTGGTTGAGTGTCTGACTTTGGCTCAGGTCATGATCTCATGGTTTGTGGGTTTGAGCCCCACATCAGACTCACCACTGTCAGCACAGAGTCTGCTTCAGATCTTCTGTCTCCCTCTCTCTGCCCTTCCCCTGCTTGAGATCTCTCAAAAATAAATATACATTTGGAAAAAAAAAACATTTAAAGAAAAAAGAAAACTAGGGGTGATTGGGTTGGGTAAGGAAGCTTGAGTTGAGGCAAGAAAGAGGGAACAAAGGAATAGTGTTGCTTTTTCAATGACCATAGTGGTTGTCCTACTTTCAAATAGGAAATTTGTCTTCTCTTTGCTAAGGCTACATTAAGTAATGCATACAAAATGGAAGTAGGGAGAAGACTGGATTCTTGACAGCTCTACTTGGTCTATGCCTTTTTGTGCCTAATTGTGGGAGACGTAATGTGGGGGCAGGGTCTATTTATCCTCAGTTTTACAAATCTTTTCCAAAACTGTCCTTGTTTATGATTTTGTAGCAAGTACATATGTGAGCTGCCATAAAGGTACTCTTTACTAAAGACAGTAACAGGAATCACAGTATAGCAGAAAATTGTTATAACATGGTAACTTGAAATTCTTTTCAGAGGGGCATACAAGTCTGTAAAAGCATATAAGCATACAAGTATAAAAACATACAAGTCTGTAAAAGTATTAATTTGGGTCTAATTTGGGCAATTTTTACTAATTTAGCACAACAAATGTTAATATGGTTATTAAGATATTGTTATTGAGGTATCTTAGCTCCAGATTCACCCTTCTGTACTTTCCTCTGTGATGCAATGGCTCAGACCCTGCAAAGAACATTTTTCCTGTGCCAGCTGGTGTCTCACTAGGTCCCACCAATAAAAGGCATTAAAGGGAGACTGGAGGACAGAAGGGGAGAAAGGATTTCCACCTTTCTATTTGTTTGCAGTTTCTGTCATTGTTACCCCAGCGGTAAGCAATAGTCCTTTGCTTCAGCAGCAGCAATTGATCTCAGCCTTGAGCTTCTTTTGGCACTCCTCCATCCCCAACCAGCTTCATCTTATCCCTCTCAGCGGTTGGAGGACCAGTTAAACAGCATCCTTTCAGGGAACTGAGCTACTGCTCAGCTGGGTCATTCCTCTGAGTGTCAGAGACCTTATAGTCCAGCCTTGACCCTTCTTTTTCAGTTGCCCTAATGGCCATAGCTGCTCTGTACAGTTATCCTTCTGGTCTACTGCAGCGCTCCCTTTTTTGCTTTTTCAGTCCTTCAGTACCCAATACCAGATTCTCTCTGTTGTAGTATCTTGTGATTTGTCTTCTTGACTAATATGTCTCTAAACTTTCCTCAAAGGAACCCACAGTCATTAATAGGGTCACTGTGCTTTTGGGAAAATGTTAATGTTCAGATTTTCAGGAATTACCAGACACTGGATCTCAATTATCTAAATTGAAGAAATTATCCAAATTGAAGCACAGAAGAAAAAAGATTTGAAAAAAAAAAAAGTGAACAAAGCCTAGAATGACTGGTACTAAGGACAAAGAAGTCTAGCATAAATGTAAATGTCTCAGAAAAGAGAGGGAAAGGGGCAGAAAGAAATATTGGCCAAAAGTTTTCTAAATTTGATAAAAGGAAACAGCAACAACAAACAGCAATCCACAGATCTAGAGAAATAGGTGAACTCTAAGCTGCATAAATACAAAGAAAACCAGCCACACCTAGAAACGTAGTGCAAGTGCTGAAAAACCTAGAAACAAAACTTTAAAAGCAGCCAGGGTGGGGGTGGGGGTGGGGGGAAGACATACAGGAAAACAATGAAACTTACAGCTAGCTTTCCGTCAGAAACAATGGAGGCCCGAAAACAACACAATGAAATTTTAAAGTGCTGAAAACAAACAATCACAAACAAAAAAACCCTTCGATGGCTTCCTATCATCTATAGAATCAAGTCCTTAATTTCTATAACCTGCTAGTGCTTACATTTCTAGTCATCTTCAGCTCCAGCAATGTTGTGTAATACCTTTTTGATTGTGTAATACCTTTTTCAGTGCAGGTCCCTCTATGTGGAAAACCCTTCTCTTCTTTGCCTTCTTATTTGCCTGACTAGCCTGACCACACAACTCTCCCTGTGGCTTAATGCTCCCCTGTACATATCTATAGCTGTATTAACTATATTAATAATAAATATATTTAAAGCTCATTCTCTGACACTGGATTGAGCTCCTTTCAGTTTAAGACTGATCTTCAGATCTCTAGCACCTATTGCAGTGCCTACCACAGAGAGGACTCAATAAATTTTTGTTGAAGTAATTCCTGTAAAGGCATAACAATACTCAGTCCAGATATTAAATTTAGTTACCAGGGTCCCCTAATTTCTATACTTCACAGTCAAGCTTGTGATTAGTTACTTCTTATTGATTAGCAGGTAGGGCTTTTTTTTTCATTGTTGTTGTCCTAAACTGTCCTACCCAGCAGTGATGCTCAAGCAGATCATTGTCTCATCATTTCTAACTATAAGCTATATCAAGCTTATAGTTATAAGTTATAAGCTATATCTAACTATATCAAGTCTCCTGGGAAAGGTCTTGAGATACGGAGGCTTGTTTTTCCCTTCCTTGTCTTCCCAAATCCTTTCCTTTGGGATTAATGAAGTGAGCTGCCTGCATGTTTTTATCCTAGACCTGCTATTGCTTACATTTCCAAAGCCCCATTTCCAGTCCAGAGGTCATATGTTTTGGCCCAAATTTTATTGTCATCTGATTCTGGCTAGTACCTGGTCCACTCAGCACTAATTAGCAGGGGTGATTCCCATTTTTGGTTTGAGTTCCGCTAAAAGAGAGGAAGAAGAAGCCATGCGCATGTTTATGTTTGGAAGTTGGGGAGAGAGAGTGTGTGAAAGGAAGTCTCCGGGACAACTCCCACCCCATGACAACATGTACTCCATTCCTTCTAAGTCACCATAATGCAATTTCATACATGATTTTTGCCTATCTACCCTTTTCCAATGCTTTTTTGTTTCATCATTATTTTTGTTTCATCATCATTTTTATTCAACTTTTTCTCCTTTTCATATTTTTTTGAACTTTTCTTTTTTTTTTTTTTTTTAAGATGTCCTGGTAAGAATGGGTGATGAGGAAACTTGAAGAAGGACCACTAAAAGGAAAAAACAAAACAAAACAAACATGTTTATGGGAACAAAAATCCTTTTTAAAAAACTCTTTCTCTTACTTCTTCTATTGTTTAAATATGTGACACACAGAACTCAAGACATACATATTCCCTTACACAATAAAATCTAAACTTATGACTTCAGCATATTTTTCTGGGTTTGTTTTCCCCACTTAAGGCAGTGGTTAAGACAGAGCTACCTGATGGCAAGAACCACTTTACCTGTAGTATTTGTATTAACACCTCCAACCGCATCACATGTCAAATATGTAAGTAGAATTGAACTGAGCCACATTTTGCTAATAGTTTGTTGTATGATTTTGGAGGAACAGCTTTAACCTTTGAACAATCCTTTCTCCAGCTTCAAAAATGAAGCTGAGTATAATAGTATCTCAATCCATAACTTTATAAGATGTATCAACAAATAAAACTATTGTGTTAGCCTGGGTTCCAATAACAAAATACCAACAACTAGAAGCTGAAGTCCCACATCAGGATGCCAGCATGGTCAATTACAGGGGACAGCTGTCTTCCAGGCTTGCACATGGCCCCCTTGCCACTGTCCTTTCATGGTGCAGATAGCAAGCTCTCTGTTATCTCTTTCTATAGGAACGCTAATCCTATAGGATTGGGTCCCCACTCTTACCATCTCAAAAAGTCTTAAGTACTTCCTTAAAGGCCCTATATTCAAATACAATCACATTGGAGGTTAGGGATTCAACATACAAATTTTGGGAGGGGATATAACTGCAACAGCCACTATAAAATATGCAAAGGTATTTAGACCCTTAGAATAAATTTAAAATTCACTTCCATTATTCATTTTGGATGCTAATAATGGGACATAGACATAGAATAGCTGTTGTCAAGAGTTTCATGGTTTACTTGCTGGAGCCAACTTGAAGCCAGGAAGGGGTCAATAGGTGGTTTGTGCTTGACCTTGTGATCCTAAATAATAGCAACCAAACCATACATCAGCACTCAAATGAATAATTTTGAAGTTAAATGCAGAAAAGTGTGAACTCTTGGGAGTTACGGTCAGGGCCAGGATTAAAGAAGGGATAGGAAAATGTATTAATTTTTACTTAAACTATATTTACTTAACGATTTATCAAGTACTAGGCAGTGGAGAAAAACAATACTGACATGGTTCCTGACTTAACAGAGTCTACCATCTAGGTACGGATACGGACAAACTCTTTTAACAGCTTGGGTGGGGAAAATACCAGTGCTTCATGAAAGGTACCTAACACAGCAAGCTTCCTTGAGGAGTCAAGGAAGCGGAGCCACAGAGATAATTCGGGAGGAATAATGCCCGCTGGGGGCGAGGGGCTGTAGTACTGGCGTGGGGAGAACCAACTTATTGATGACCCGGCAGGTGGCTGGGGCTGGGTCCCCAAGAATGGGCACACCTGGCACCGAAAGTCATTGTCCTCCTCACAGAATGGCTACCACAGAGACTGGAAAGCTATCCACGCACCAGGGCACTTGCAAGGCCCTCAGCCTCAGTTTATTTCGGTTTATGGCTCAAATTAACCATACGTCTTCTATTTTTCTCTCAAGTCGTCATTTCAGGCCGTTTGGTTTGTTTTTCGTTTTTGCTCCCCGCCCTTAAAAATCTGCTGGCAAGACCCTCTTTCAGGTGCCGAAACCAGAAGGGAGTTCCCAGAACAGTTGGGGCTTAACTTGGGAAGCAGTAACTTCTGCTATGGAGTCCCTAATGTGGCACTGAGGAAGAAAGGCCCAAAGTAATCAGCCAGAGCAACCTAAGAGGCAAAAGCGACAAGAGTCAGGGTCAGGCCAAGCGCTTCCCAACCTCTCGCTCTCTCTCTCCGCGGAGCTGCTTCAGCTAGCTCCACGCCCTACACACCGCTTGATTGACATGCGGACACGAGCAATCCGAGCGCGGCGCAGACAGCCATCGCTTCAGGGATAGGAGGGAAGGGAGCGACTGAGCCTATCGGATTGTGCCGGGAGGGGGTTTCCTGCCCGCGCGGATCCGCCCGTCGCCTCCCGGCCAGTCGGTGCTGGAGCCCCGCCTGCTCGCCGCGCGCCTCCCGCCCCTCTCCCGAGAGCTACGCGGCGGCAGAGCGGAGGCCTCGTGCCGTAACGGCCATCGCGGCGGCCGCGGCGGCGTCCCGGTGCCCTCCTCAGGTGAGCTGGGGCCGCACGGACCCGGCAGAGGGAAGGTGAGACAGTCCTGCCGACAGGCAGACGGCAGACAGCGGTTCCTTCCCCCGTACGTCCACACAGCCTGTTACTCGCTGCGTCGCTTCCTCTTCTCCGGCGAAGTTAGCTCCCCGGGCGCCGTCTGCCGGCCCGGAGCTGAGTCGGAGGGGGCGGGGAGGCCGCTCGGCCGGGCCTGGGCGTTTGCACCGCGGCTCCGCGCGACCCTCTGGTCAGTGCCCGGGTGGCGCAGCCCCAGGCCTCGCTCTGGCCGGCCGGTCTTGCGAGGCTGGGAGGTCGAGTGTACGGCGTGCGCGCTCCCCCGGTTCTTTTTCCTCCCTAAAAAGTCCTGTTGGCTGTTGTGGCGTAATCCGAGGCCGGGAAGGTAGGGACCTGGTAGAGGAGGGAAGGGGCACGCTCATCTCCAGCGCTAGAGAAGGGGAAGGAGCCGCAACCTGTGTTGAGGGTGGACATCCTTGGGATGCGCCCTGTGCCCCTCCCCCCCCGCTCCCAGGCCCCCCCCCCCCCCCCCCCCCCCCCCCCCCCCCGCCGTTTCCCTCGTTCTCGGGAAATCTGGGTTATTTTAACTGTGTGGACCTGCTGTACATACGTACGTTTGCTTGTTGCTTGCGCTGTGAGCTTTTGACTTGAAGTGTAATATACCCGGTAAAAGAAAGAAATTATCTCAATAGTTGGTTTTGTACTGTTTTCTTAGGCGCTTCCATAAAAGTTAAATTTGCAGTTAGAAGCTTGGGAAGCTGGATTTTCTTAGGGTTGAGAACTGTAACATTATAGGAGCTAAAGTTAATGTCGAACGGATGAGCTGGTCACCTAAAAATAATTTTACCCGTTAGATTTGGTAAGAAACCGTAGGAGTTAGGAAAGAATGAAGTTGAGAATTTCTAATCCCATCTTGGATGGTGAGCGAAGAAGCTCAATGTCTGATCAAAACGGGTAAATGTTGTAAGAGGTATTCATTTTTAGAAGGCCTACTTTGGTAAATTTATGAAAAACCAGCCATACAGTTTGTTAAGCATTTGGAAAGCACTTTTTTTAGAATCTCAGTCTTCATCGAGGTCACAAAGTAAATGGGGAAATAAGCCAAGAAGGTTTTGTTTGTTTGCTAATTGTCAGTAATGTTCAGTTCTTAAATAGGCTCCCATTCACAGTTTGATAGTAACTCAAGAAATAAGCATTGGTTGTTTAATAGTAGTTTTATTCCATCTTGATCACAGACTCGAATTTTCTTTTTTGGGAAAATTGTGATCTGGAGGAAATAGTTATAATACCTGTAAACACTATTTGCAGAGTATTCAAGACTTAGCTGTCCTTGTTCACGTATTACATTTTAAATTTCCGCTTTATTTTTCTGCACATTATCTTTTAATCCAGGCTTCACCAGTGCTTTCAGGTCCATGTAAATAAAATTTCACACATACACAGAATGTTTTGTTAGATACTGAATGATACTTTATGCCTATGGGTTTATTTTTCTTTTGGACCTTTGAGAGCTTTCTTGCCAAAAAGCTCAAGGTAGATTTGATGTGATTATTGTTATAAATCGCTTGTTGGAAAGGCCTGGGTGGCTCAGGTCATGATATCACGGTTCATGAGTTCAAGCCCCACATCTGGCTCACTGCTGTCAGTGCAGAACCTGCTTCTGATCCTCAGTCCCGCTCTCTTTCTCCTCTCTCTCTCTCTTTCTGTCAAAAAGAATAAATATTAAAAAATAAATACAGGATACAGTCCATTTTTTCCTATCGTAGTATCACAGTTTAACAAGTTTCACAATTTACTTACCTTTATAATATGGAAAGATACCAAATGTTCTCTACCTACATCAGGAGATTAAGTGATTATTTAGTTGCTAAGTAAAATTGGAGGAAACTCCGTGAAATCACTAAGCATTTAACAAATTCCTTGTAAGTACTTGGCTGTGCTGTTTTAGGAAGACAACTGATGTTTAAAGATTGTTTAAGGCAATGATTCTATCTGGATGATCCTCATTTTACTGATTCCATATATGCTGCCTTTGTTTTGGTATACCATACTTTCAGCTATCCAGACACAAACCTTGTGTCTTTGACATCTTTCATTAATATAACATTGGCAAATTTTCATCCACCATTTTTTTGGAAATTTCTTTCGTGTATCTTTTCCTTTCCACTAGCTTTTAACTAGGTTTTCTGCCTACCTTTTCTCTCTATTCAGTATGTTCTGCCTTCTGCCTTAATCTTAAAATAATGCTTCCAGCACGTCCGTCACTGTGAAACCAGCAATAGCTCCCTGTTACCTACAGAGTATACTTCAGAATTCCTCATCTTCTAATAGTCTGCGCAAAGCCTTTTTTTCATATGACAGTGGTATTTCTTTCTGGGAGCTGTCCATCCTAACTAAACCAATCTCTGATTCTCATTTAGACTTTGTGTTTGTCTGCCTTCGTATCTGTTGAAAATTTGATTGCCTATCCATAGCTTTCTTATTCTTTAAAAGAAACCCCCTCAAACCCCCCCAGATTATTACCAAAGTAGCAAATGAAATCCTGTTTTGTTGAAATTTAATTTTTGGTCCTGAAGTCAGTGCAGCCTTCCAGAACTTTCTGTTCCCTGTGTTGTTGCTTTCCTTTGAACCCATAGCCTTACTGTTTTATCATTCCTTTTTTTTTTTTTTTTTTTTAATTTTATGTGGGCTTGTGTCATGATATGAAGCAATATGGCAGGAACATTGGAATTCCAACCATTTGATTTATAGGTAAGGAAAATGAAATCCATACAGAATAACTACACTAAAATTCACACATCTAGTGATGATGGCAGAGCTGAAACCCAAACATTGATTTCCTAAGTCAACTTCTGTGTATTTCTTTTAATTCAATTTTAATTTTTTTTAATGTTTATTTTTGAGAGAGAGAGAGTGTGCATGCATGCACGTGCCAGCAGGGGAGAGGCAGAGAGATAGAGGGACAAAGGATCTGAAGTGGGCTCCATTCTGACAGCACAAGCACAGAGCCCAATTCGGGGCAGAACTCAAGAAACCAGGAGATCATGACCTGAGCCAAAGTCGGATGCTTAACTGACTGAGCCACCCAAGTGCTCTTTTTTTTTTTTTTTTTTTTTTTTTAAGTTTATTTAGAAAGAGCACGAGAAGGGGGGGGTGGAGAGAAAGAATCACACAGTCTTAGTGCAGAGCCTGATGTGGGGCTTGAGCCCAGGAACTGTGAGATGATGTCCTGGGGCAAAATCAGAGCCGTTAAGCTTAACCTACTGAGCCACCCAGGTGCCCCAAGTTCTTTGTATTCTTTAAAAAATTTTTTTCCTGTGAATTTTTTTTAATGTTTATTTATTTTATTTTATTTTATTTTATTTTATTTTATTTTATTTTTAAAATTTTTTTTAACTTTTATTTATTTTTGAGGCAGAGAGAGACACAGCATGAACGGGGGAGGGGCAGAGAGAGAGGGAGACACAGAATCGGAAGCAAGCTCCAGGCTCTGAGCCATCAGCCCAGAGCCCGACGCGGGGCTGGAACTCGCGGACCGCGAGATCGTGACCTGAGCTGAAGTCGGACGCTTAACCGACTGAGCCACCCAGGCGCCCCTAATGTTTATTTATTTTTGAGAGGGAGGAGGGAGAGAAGGAACAAGTGGGGGAGGGACCAAGGGAGAGGGAGACAGGATCCAAAGCGGGCTCTGTGATGCCGGCACAGAGCTGGATGCAGGGCTGGAACTCATGAACTCACAAACCTCAAAATCATGACCTAAGCCAAAGTTGGACACTTAATCACGGAGGTGCTCTTCTGTGAATTTCTTATGAAGTTATACTACTTCACATATTTTGCAATGTAGTTTTGTATTATTTGCTTCACATTACTTTGCACTTTGTGTTTTTGTGCCTTCTCATTTAGATTCAAAACCTGTATGTAAGGGCAGTGGAGTCTTTATGACTTGGATTGTTTAATCATTAAAACTGATTTAAAGTCTTTTTTCTATGCTTGTTAGCTGTATTAACAGCATTAACAAAAATAATATTGTCATCTCTATAGTTGGAGTCCGTGATTCATTAAAAAGTGAGTGGATCTCTTAGAACTATTACTACTGAAGGTTAGTTTGCTTGACTCTCTTGATTCAAAGAGACGGAATGTTTGGGTGTCTTCAGAGTAAATGTGAACATTGCAATGGTTTGGAGGAAATCTGCAGGGTTTATCACATAACTATATTTAATGATCTAGCTAAATGTTCTTTTTTAGATTCTTAGAACAGCAACACTTTTACATTTTTCTACTTTGTCATCTTGTTCATCTGTCAGGTAGCAGATTATTGAGCAATCTGCTTATTGAGCAAAGTATTCTGCAAACATTTCCATTTCGGGAGTCAAAGCTTTTTTATATTTGTTCTTGACATTTTTTTCTCCTTTTGGCTCTAAAGTTTCTGTTAATAGCATCAGCATAGGGTTGCCTTGGTATTTTTTTTTTTTTTACATTTATGTAGTAAGAGTTAAACGGTGTAATGTAGAACAGAAAACTGTCAGGTGAAATATCTCTGGAGGGAATGTTTTCCTCTTTTGGTTTGAAACAGGTTAGAAGCTGTTTTTCTTTTATTTCCTGGTTTATAATTGTTTTCTAAATTATTTTTTATTAAAAAAATTTTTTTTAGTGTTTATTCGTTTTTGAGAGAGAGAGAGAGAAAGAGAGCATGAACGGGAGGAGCAGAGAGAGAGGGAGTCACAGAAACCAAAGTAGGCTCCATGCGCTGAGCTGTCAGCCCAGAACCCAACGTGGGGCTCGAACTCACGAACCATGAGATCATGACCTGAGGTGAAGTCAGACACTTAACCAACTGAGCCACCCAGGTGCCCCTATAATTGCATGTTTTTTATTTGTGTAAATAAATTATCTGCTGTCGGGTGCCTGGAGAGTCTCTCTCTCTTTCTCTGCCCCTCCCCCCTCAAAATAAATAAATAAACATTTAAAAATAAATAATCTGCTAAAATAAACTGTTGAAATACTGACTATCTTGTTCTGTATTCCTGAAATTGTATTTAAGGATTGCTGAATTGGATGGAAGTATGGTATGAATAATTTCTGCTTTTCCTCAAACAGACCAATTGAATAAAGCAGTGAGAATATGGCTTTTAAAAAATGGATATGTCTAAAAAGGTTTTTAGTTATTGTTGTTGTTTTAAGAATTGGCCTTCCAAAAATTTCAGTACATACTTCCAAATCATGTTACATTTAGATCAACTCAAATAATTGATATAACAAAGAATTAATATGCCCTGTATTTTGAGTATTCTAGCAAAATAAAAATTTATATTTACAACAGAAATATTCTATTAATTAAACAAGCATTGGAAAAATTTCCTTAGAAATTTTTGATTGCTTACAGGTACTACATGTTCTTGATAACATTTTTTATTTTTAGAAACATTTAGAATACTATGTGTACAGTCCCATTCGCTCCCCCCCCCCCCGCCCCCCCAATTCTGCTGCCTAGGGAAGTCACTTTAATTTTTCTGTGTTTTTTTTTATTTCCCATTTCCTTTCCATATTTTTTTTCTTTTTAAAGATTTTAAGTAATCTCTGCACCCATTGTGGGGTTCGAACTCACAACCCCATAATCCAGAGTCACATGCTCCACTGACTGAGCCAGCCAGGTGCCCTTCTGTATTCTTAAAAAGGCCTGTAGGGCCTTCCATTGTTTGGCTTTTGCCCACTTCTAGCTGCATCTCTTGCCATTTTCCCTTTCCTTTAGGCTACTCTTTGGGCCTTCTATTGACAGGCTGGGTTTGGGTTTTTTTTTTTTTTTTTTTTTGGTCTTGGAACCTGTGAACATGCTCTTCCCTATGGGCAGATGGCTCCCTTAGGTCAATTAGTATTAAATTTGGCTGCTGCTAATAGAAAGAGGCCAAATAATTTCTCTCTCACACCAGAGAGGTCCAGCATTTGTGTGGCACTCATTTACTGAATGTTATTTCCAGGTGTTTTTTTCCGTAGTGTAAATAATTGTGAAATACAGATCTTTGTGTATAAAGCCTTAATTTTTTTCCCCTTTTGATTAATTCCTGTTATGGGATGCAATTGAAAATGTCATTAATTTCCTTAAAAACTTTTTAGAGAAAATATGGTTAAATTTTTTAAAATAGCAAAGTACACAAATTTCATTGTATAACTCAATGAGTTTTTATAGTTGTAGACATACATCCATCACCCAGGTCAAGTATAGAACATTTCCAGTGCTCCAGAAGGCTCAGTCATATGTCCTCCCTATCATTATTTCTTGTCCCCAAAAGTTAATTACTCTTCTGACCTGTATCATTACAGGTTATTTTCCCCTGATTTTGAATTTAATATATCAGTAGAACCATACACTATACATGTTTTGTGGGTGACTACTTCTGCTTAATATTGTGCTTATGAGATTCATTTATGAAGTTGGATGCAGCAGTAGTGGGGTCTTTCTTACCAAGGGTAGTATTCTGTTGATGAAATCTACAATTAAAAATTCACCATTAATGGATACTTTGTTCCTAGTTTTTTTTTTAAGCTGTTATGAATAAAGTTGCTATATACATTTACTTACAAGTCTTTCAGTGGACACACACACTCATTTCTTTTGTGTATGTATCTGGGAGTATAATTATTTTCTTGTCTACCAGTTTTTGAACCTGCTTGGAGCAGCTTTCTGTCTTGTCCATGGCAGTTTTGGTGATTTCTGTCTCTGCCATAAGGCTAGTGATCCCCCTTGCCTTTCTCCTGTGTTAAATCTCTTAATTCCTGTGAATCATGTCGCTTTGACCCCTACTTTGACCCCACAGTAGATTGCTGTTAAAGGCTGAGATCTCGCATGAATGAATGCAAGATCTTTTTTTTTTTTTTTTTTTTTTGGTCTTCCCACGTGATTTTGGTGAGTGATGAATTTAGGTTGGAAATAATTTACTTTCAGAATTCTGAAGACCTCGCCATTGTTTTTGGCTTGCGATCCTTTTGAGAATTTCGAGGATATTCTGATTCCTGATCCTAATGTTTTTTGCTTTTTTTGGAATTTTGTATCTCTTGTATTCTGAAATTTCATGAGGGTGTGACTTGGTGTACATGTATTTTTGTGCGTTTTCCTGGACATTCATTGTTCCAGCCAGATCTGCAAAATTATGTTTGTTAGTTATGGGAAATTCTCTTGAATTATTTCATTGATCGTTATATTAGTCTGCTAGGGCTACCATAACAAAATACCAGAGGCTGGGTGGTTTAAACAACAGCAATTTATTTTCTCACAGTTCTGAAGCGTAAGAAGTCCAAGATCCAGGTGCTATCAAGGTTGGCTTCTGATGAGATTTCTTCCTGGCTTGTAGACCGGCCTTTTCACTATGTCCTTACAAGGCTTTTCCGTAAGGAGAGTAGTCTATCTCCTCCTGCTCCGCTTCTGAGGACATCAGTCCAATTGGATTAAGGCCCCACTCTTATGACACCTCCTAAAAGCCCTTTCTCCAAATTCAGTCACATTGGGAGTTAGAGCTTCAAGATGGATGTGGAGAGGGGGAAACAATTTATTCTGTAACAGTGGTTTCCTCTCCTTCCTTTTTCTTTCTGAAAATTTTATTTCTGCTAGTCTATTTGTATATCAGACTACTCCTTCAGTATTTGTTTTTCTCCTTTATTTTTCATTTCCTACTCTGTTTGCTCTATATGAGAGGTTTACTTTATTTCCTGAGCCTTCTGTTGAATTTTTCATTTTTGCAAGCAAGATTTTGATTTCCCAAGAACTCTTTGTTCTCTTAAAAATTTTTTTTAATAAGGAGCATTCTGTGCTAGTTTCATAGATACATTTTCTTTTCTAATTTCTGAGACTATAAAATGTCTTTTTGTTTTGTTTTGTTTTTGTCTTTTTTTTTTTCCCCCTTGTTTCTTGTTTGTTCTTGGAGACTCTCTTCTAAATTGGTCTAAGTTTTATGTTGGAGGTTTGCTTCAGGTGTCAGTAATCCTTGGATGTTATCGTGAGATTGAAAGCTTGAATTAATGGGGACTTAAAGACTTTGAACTTTATCGCATGGTGGTCCAAGTGAGCCATTTTTTTTTTTTTTTTTTTTTTGAGAAAACCCTGAAGGTGTTTTTTTCTTAAGGGAAAACACACTTAAGTTTGAAGTTTTAAATTTTTTTTTTTTTTTTTTTTTTTTTTTTTTTGGTGTAAGGGACTGGTTTCTCATTCCCCACATTTGGTAGGGTACACAGATCTTTAATTATATCTGGTGATCCTCCAGTTCAGAGTTAGGTAGCCAACCATCAGGTAGATTTGGGAAGGAAACTTCTAAGTTTTTAACCACTTCTTAGCTTTCACACAGTCTTCCTTATTTAACTCCCTCTTTTCTTAGTTTAAGCAGTAGCAGGTGCTGCTAGTTCTTGACTCCTTTGAGGTTTCCAAGGTATAAATTGGGTTTTTCAATTACTGGGTTAGGCTTCACCTTTCTGGAATTCGCTGAGGTAGTTACCAGTCGTCTCTTTTTGGTTACAAAAATTTGTTGCTATTGTTTGCTTTCCTGTATGTTTTGCCTTCTGTGTTAATTTTCTTCAAAAAAAAATTAAGTGTTAAATTCACTATCTTGATTGAAACCTCTCAAAAACCTTATTTGTACTGTCCTAAGCTAAGAATGATTTTACATTTTTAAAGTGTTATAAGAAAAGAAAAATATGTGACAGAGACTGTGTGTGGCTCACACAGCACAAAATATTTACTATCTGGTCCTTTAGAGAAAAGTTGGCTTACCCTGTCCCTTGTTATAAAGTTTCTGATTTCCTTTAATAAAGCTGTTTCTAGACTACTACTTTACTCTCACTCAAGCTTAAGTTTACAATTTTGGAACTTCCTGAAGCTGTTTATTTTAATTTAGTCTAGTGCACATCATGGAAGTTATGACTAAGAATTGGTAGGTTCTACTCAATTATCAGAGATGTGGGATAATGGTAATGTAAAATCTCAAGGAGTAGGATAACAAAATATTGAAGAAATAAGTCATGGAACATGCAATATATACATAGATACATTGTTCCTTGTCTTTGTCACTTAAGTGCAGAATTTAGGCACCAGTACTTTTAGTAATGGGAAGAGGGGCAGTTGTCATAATGACAACAGGCTCAAGTCTTATTTTAAATGAGCCCTGTTCAGGGCGCCTGGGTGGCTCAGTCGGTTAAGCCACCGACTTCAGCTCAGGTCATGATCTCGCGGTCCGTGAGTTCAAGTCCCACGTTGGGCTCTGTGCTGACAGCTCAGAGCCTGGAGCCTGTTTCAGATTCTGTATCTCCCTCTCTCTGACCCTCCCCTGTTCATGCTGTGTCTCTCTCTGTCTCAAAAATAAACGTTAAAAAAAATTAAAAAAAAAAAATGAGCCCTGTTCATCAGCCCTCTCTAGTTGGTAAATCATAACTGGCAGAATAGTTTTGGCTCTAGGCAAGAGGCTGTTCTAGGCAGTAATATATATACACATATAAGTGTGTGTGTGTGTGTGTGTGTGTGTATATATATGTATATATATGTATTTTTCTACCTGATGCCAGAAATGAGAGGGAGACTTCATTTGAGCCACATGTCAAAATGGGAGAAACAGGATTACATTGTTGTAGGAAAAAAAAAAGTTTTTTTCTTTAAGTTCCACTGCCAAAAAACTCAATTATGTTTAGTCTTAATTGGTTTTTATATTTAAAAATTTTAACATTTATTTTTTGAGAGACGGAGAGAGCGAGAGACAGCGAGAGAGCAAGCGTGGGGGAGGGGCAGAGAGACAAGGAGACACAGAATTGGAAGCAGGCTCCAGGCTGTCAGCGCAGAGCCCAGTGTGGGGCTTGAACTCACCAACTGTGAGATCATGACCTGAGCCGAAGTCAGACGCTTAACCTACTGAGCCACCTGGTGCCCCTGTTTAGTCTTAATTGTATGAGCAGTCTCATCACAGATTGCTTGTATAATTATCTTTAATTCCTGTAAATGGTATCTTGTTTTAGTATTTATCACTGTTATTTTTTGTATGTTCCAGAATTATTTCTTTTTTTTTTTTTTTTTTAATTTTTTTTCAACGTTTTTTATTTATTTTTGGGACAGAGAGAGACAGCATGAACGGGGGAGGGGCAGAGAGAGAGGGAGACACAGAATCGGAAACAGGCTCCAGGCTCCGAGCCATCAGCCCAGAGCCTGACGCGGGGCTCGAACTCACGGACCGCGAGATTGTGACCTGGCTGAAGTCAGACGCTTAACCGACTGTGCCACCCAGGCGCCCCCAGAATTATTTCTGTGAATATACAAACTCATGCTCACTTTTAAAAAATATGCTCATATTCTACATCTTATTTTCTAATTTAGAGATTCTGGAGTCAGCCTAAATTCCACTGTAGGCTTCATCACTGTTTGTTTGGGGTTAGACCTCTATAAGCCTCATTTTTTTCTCCTCTGTAATACGGGATGATACCTAATCAAAGGATTATTATAAGGATTATTATAAATGCAAATTCATTTCCAGGTTCCACTTGATTGCTAAGTAGTGTTTTGTGTGACTGCTCAAGTGTATGGGTTTCTTTCTGGTGGGGTAAAAATGTTCTAAAATTTATTGTGTTGATGGTTGCACAACTCTGAATATATTAAAAACCATTAAATTGTACACTTTAAATGGGTTATTGTATAGTATGTGAGTTATATCTCAGTAAGGTATTACCAAAAAAAGGAAAAAAAGCTGCTTAAACCTAGATCGCTTCATCAGTTTGTATAGCTAAATGCCTGTCCTCTTCCTGCTTCAGCAGGAGATTGAAGATTTATCCTCTGTAAAGGACAAAATAGTGTCTCTGAGAGAGGGGTGGGCACTAGACATAATTGAAGATGAGGTGTCCCATGGAAAACACCTGAATTACCTGAAGTAAATGTACTCAATGTTGGGACCCTTATTAAGGCCTCTTCTCCTTTTTGGCTCCCAGAATTCTGGCTATCAGGTAGGAACTTACAGGATGCTTCTTTTAACTAGCCCCAGAGGAAAAACTGTAAGTAATTCACAATCAGCTTTTAGGGTCTTGCTATTATTTTATTTTACTTTACTATATATACACATATATATACATATAATAAACATATTGAACAAGTACCAAATGTAAACTTTATGCTAAATGCTCTGTGGGATGTCAAAGAAGTAGAAGACTCATGATTTGTAAGAGTTCATAATCTAGCTTTAATTAAAGAACAGTCCTAAGAAATACATTGACAAAGACAAGTTTAAGAAACATCTTACCAGAAGTTCTCAGTAATTGGGGTTGATGGAAGGCAAGTGAGGCCAAATCAGTCAGGTAAGTATAATCAATAAAGGAATGATGTTCCGTATATTAATAAATTTTCTCTTAAACACCTGCTGAATATCTAGGCTGGTGATACCCATATGTACAATGAGGACTTCTGCATTTTCCATGAATTTTTTATCTTGGAAGTTAACAATCAAATCTTTCATTACCCGGGGGGGTCATCCCTGCCAATTTATCACTTAAAATACATGACTCAAGCACTCCAAAAACACTCCTTGACCCCTGAATTCTATTTGTCTTACATCTGGCTAAATAAACGATCCTTCCGCTGTAGTAGCAAGCAGTAATCAACTATGACAGGCATCCTGTCCTGAAAATGGTGCTCCATCACTTAGATTTTTCCCTGGTCTGGACACTTTTTCAGAGCTCATTCTACATAGTAGGATAGATTTCTACCATCTGATCTGGAACAATAGCCTTTCACTTACTGGTATCCCCTGATAATCCCACAACTCTTTTCGTTTTCCTTCACAGAAAGACCATGCAAGAGCTTAAGACTTCTGTAAGACAGTCTTGTTTCAGGAGATGACCCAGTCTGTCCAGCTTATCATCACATAAACAGATTTTGTCTCCAAATGAAAGATTTGACCACCATAGCTACTGGTAGATTGATAACAAGCCTTCTCCAACCAAAGCCAGTGCCTGGCTGACATTTCCTGTGGTAGCTGGTGATTTGAAATGGCTGCTGTTAACAGACCAACTGAACTTTTGAGATCTCCACTGTTTCCAATTCCTCTTGAGTCTGCTGGTCAATCAACTTGTCTGTTCAACTTGTCTGTTCAGGGGTACAGCTGTGCATGAATTTATCCAAGTAAGGTTGATGAAATCATAGTATAGGTGAAGATTTTTTTTGCTTATTAGTAACATATCTTTCTCCAGTTTCATCTCTTAACCAATAGAAAATGAACAACATCTCCTCTGCAGAAGGCAAGCATGGGATTCACATAATTATGCACTGCCACAAAATGCCAGGCCAGCTATGGAACACTGGAAGAATACATCCATCCATAAGGAAAAGTCATCCACACTTTCAGGGATTGTTTCAATCCAATGACCAGTATCTTTGTTAAGAATGCCATGGCCATGGGGCACATGGGTGGCTTAGTCAGTTGAACGTCCAACTTCAGCTCAGGTCATGATCACATGGTTTGAAAGTTCGAGCCCTGTGTCGGGCTCTGTGCTGACTGCTTAGAGCCTGGAGACTGCTTTGCATTCTGTGTCTCCCTCTTTCTCTGCCCCTCCCTGCTTGTGCTCTCTTTCAAAAGTAAATAAACATTAAAAAAATTTTTTAAGAAAAGAATGCCATGGCCGATAAGGAAAAAACTGTGTGATGAGCTGGATCTTTCAACTTAGGCTTAGAATGGAGAGGCTCAATACAGCAAACTTCACCCTTGGAACCACTTAAAAGACACCTAGACTCACATGTTCTTTTTCCCATTGCTCTTTAATGTCAATGCAAAAACAGCCTCTGCTGTCATTATAGATTGCAAGAGTTGGATCATCTATAAACTTAATATGCAATATTACTATTCCTGGAGGATGAACATCTGTTACTGATCTTAGAAGTTTTCCATTGGCCAAATCCCACATCATGGTAGGTCCTTTAGCAAAGCCACAGAGAAGTCTTGAGTAATCGTTGTTGATACTGAGGGCAGAGATGGTTCCATACTGTCCTAAAACACTAGTGCTTCCTAGTTGCAAAGCTTGATTCTGATCACATATTAAGCCAATTCATGAGATGTGCTGCTATTAGATTGGACACTAATTGCTGTAGGCAAGCCCGCATCCACTTTGTTAGCTACAGACCCTATCTGGGCAGAAATTCCCTTCAGTAGTGAATGTTGCCTAATCCAAGGAGTGAAAAAGAATCAGGTAATTTCTTCTTCATTTTTAAGTTTGTCTTGTCACCACTATCTGAACTTGCTACAGATGAAGTATCATAGGAGTGAGAATCAGTAGTATCAATGTTTAACAATGTAAGATCCTCAAGAATAAAAGACTCCTCTTCATCATCAGTCTTACTGATTATGCTTTCCAATGTTGGAGGAGTATCAGCTGTAAGGGATATCAAACTCCTTGTCATCAGTCAGATTATTTTTTTTAAGTTTATTTATTTTGGGGGAGAGAGAATGTACTTGTAAGTGGGGGAGGGGTAGAGAGAGAATCCCAAGCAGGGATTCACTGTCAGCATGGACTCTCATGCAGGGCTCAGTCTCATGAACCATGAGATCATGACCTGAGCCGAAATCAAGAGTTGGATGCCCGACTGAGCCACCCAGCTGCCCCAGTCACATCATTTTTAAACTCCAGTTCCTTGTCTAGATCCATGTAAAAGAATTTTGAAACTGAAGGTTCAAGATTGAAAGACTTATTCAGCTTGTCTTCAGTAGTCTTGGCACAGAGGCTCTGTTAGACATTTTTGTGGTCTGGTTCATTTTCCATATTTACTCTTTTTTTTCTTTAAACGAGAACAAATCTACACCTTTATTTTTCAGTAAATGTAAATGCTTGAGGGGTATAGTATCATTTGGATCCTGTGGCCAATGGCTTTAGCAGGAAGGTTGCTTCAGAATTTGGCATGAACCATGCCAGTGTTGCTGTGAGCACGTTATTTTTCCACAGATTACTCTGGTTTTGTTCAGTTTGCCATTAAGAGTCACTGTGTTTTTTGCTTTGTACATTAAGCACATCTCTTGCCTAGATAGAATTCAGTTTCATCTTGAGCATAAACACCTTCAATTTTAAGAAGAGCTGTGTGTTCCCTCTGATTTCAGAGAACCTGCTTCTGGCCAGCAAAAATGGCCTTAGACCACAGCCTTCCAGATATATTTGTCGTTTTAGGAGTCCTGTTCTCAGCAGGCCTCCACAGGTTCTAAAATGATGGAAAGAACCCATTATTAACTTTTAATAATTATAATTCACTCAACCCAAGCAAATTTTTACTTGGTTTTGTTTTGATTTTTGGCTTTAGATCATGATGACCTGAATGATGATCTCTACTTGCAACCATTCCAGCCCAGGACCTTTATTTATTTATTTATTTATTTATTTCATTTATTTCATTTATTTCATTTATTCACTTATTCATTTCTTTTAAAGTGATTTCTATGCTAAACATAGGGCTCAAACTCACCATCCTGAGATCAAAAGTCACATGCTCTACTGACTGAGCCAGCCAGGCTGCCTCTAGGGCCCTAGTTTTAAATATGAGCAGACAATCAAGGATCACCAGGTGCATGAAGTAAGCTTTTAACATGAGATCAATTAGAAAAAAATTTTTTTTGCAACAGTCAGAACAAAAAATAATTCTTTAAAATTAGAGCATAATAGTAAGAAAAAACAGGAGAAGAAAGGAAGTTGAAAGAGAGATCTTTAATAAAATAGAGGAAAATATGGAAAATAGGTTATAAAAAGATAAAAGGTCAGTCCAGGAGGTGAATTTCTGTATAACAGAAATGCCAGTGAGAAAAGAGTGGAGAAAAATTATCAGTGAAATAATGAAGAAAAATCCCCAGAGTTGAGGAACCCCATTTTACAAATTGAGAGGCCTTTTGGTACTCAGGAAAATGGATGAAAATAAATGCATACCTTGAATCTGGGACTAGTCAGGAAAATGGAGACCACATTACTTATAACAGAATTTAATATAAAGAGTTGTTTAGCTATATTATGGGTTGAATAGTGTCACCTCAAAAAGATATGTTGAAGTCCTAGTCCTTCAGCATCCCAGAGTGTGACCTTATTTGGAAATACAGACTTTACAGAGGTAAATCAAGTTAAAATGAGGTGAGTGGAGTGTGCCCTAATCCAATATGATTGGCATTCTTTAATAACAGTGGAGGAATTTAGACAAATTTGGATGAAGACAGGCATAGAGAGAACATGGCCATCTACAGGCCAAGGAATGCTTGAGGCTACCACAAGCTAGGAGAGAGTCCTAGAACAGATCCTTACCTAGTTACCTAGAACATCGCCAGTACCTTGATTTTGGACTTCTGGCCTCCACAACTGTGAGATGGATATTTGTGTAAGCCAACCTAGTTTGTGTTTCTTTGTTATAGCAGCCCTCAAAAACCAATACACTAGATAACTGGAGAACTGAAAAGACACTAAAGGAATACTCAGGTATCATACAGATAGTAACTATAAGAAGTAAATTACTAGCTTCTAGGGCTGGAAGAAGATCTTGGGATTATTAGAATTTAGAAGCATGAAGAGTGGTCCGGAGGAGCCGAAACTGAAACTTCTGAGGAGTTGCTACCTGCTCAGAAAGTAAAGGTATTTTAGGGTGGTCTGTGAATGGCAGGAAAAGCACAAAAGCAAAAAAAAATTGCTAACTGGAGCCAGTTGCTGCTGCTGGAATCATTGCTGTTGCCAGAGTGAAGTTTGTTGGTTGATGGTTGTTGGTTGATGCTGACCTGAAGGAGTATCTCCTTGTTCCCTCCTTTAGTCTTCTAGTGTCTTTCTTGTATGGAGAATACAGAGTCTGATAGGGAGTCAGCTAGCAAAGGAGATATGTGATTTATAGGGTTCCAGCCTCCCAACATTACAGAGTAGAGAACTAGGTTTGAAGCCAGGAGCAATAACTAGCTAGTACACATAGACACTGAGGTATGTCCTCATGAAAGTTTGAAATACATAGAACAAAGAACATCCAGAGGTAGGGGAAATGAGTCATTACAAAGATTCAGTATTCTCAACTGCAGACTCACAAGCCAGAAGGTAGTGAGCAGTGCTCTCAAAATCTGAGGAAATGATTTCCAAGTTAGAATTGTTTTCCCAGTCAAATTAAGCATAAGTTTAGAGTGTAGACATTTTCAGACATGCAAGGTCTCCACAAATTTCTCTTCCCTACTTCCTTTCTCAGAAAGCTAATGTGTGATTTGTTCTACCCACCAAAAGGAAGGAGAAAACCTCCATAAAAGAGAAGGTGAAAGATACAGGAAACAGGAAATCAGATTTTAGAGAGACAAAGGGAATCCTAAGGTGATAGTAAAGAGGATTCCCTGAATGCTGATTATCTAATAAAAGAGCAGTAAGTCCAGATTGTACCAGGTAAGAAGGCATTGGTAGCTGTATGACAGTGAAATTAATAGAATACCTGATGTCTGCATATTTAATTTAGGAAATTTGCAAGGAATTTGGAGTTGAATAAATGATATCTTTCATTTGCTTAGTTTTTTATATTGGCATTTTAGAACTTTGTTCTGGAGTTACTTCCCTCTTATACTCAGTCCTGTGACTTTTAAGTAGTATCAATAGGTGGATGCTTTACAAATTTATATCTCTAGGAAAGATCTCTACCATTTTACATTCCCACCAACAGTGCACACTTTACATTTCCATCAACAGTGCCCAAAGATTCCAATTTCTCCAAATCCTTACCAATCCCTTGTTATTTTCTTTCTTTCTTTCTTTTTTCTGATAGTAACCATCTTAATGGGTATAGGGTTTTAGCTCATTGTGGTTTCTGTTTGCATTTTCCTAATGATAAGCAGTGTTGAGCATCCTGTACTATGTTTATTGGCCATTTATATATCTTTGGAGAAATGTCTTAAGTTCTTTGTTTTTTCATTGGGTGGTTGTTGAGTCTTGACAGAAGTGTATCAGTTGTGGTTTTTCTTTCCTTTTAACTCATTCTTGATAGAGCAGGCAGAGAAATGTTTTTAAGATTTCTGTATTAGTCATGGTATGCTAACAGCCCTAGTAAGCAACAAATCTTTGTGGCTTAACACAGTGGAGGTTTCTATTACTTTCTCACATTACAGTCTAGTGTATATGTGTAATGGAGTAGGAGTTGGGATACCTCTGTTCCATGCAGTCATTCAGGGAAAGAGGCTCCTATATCTTTTTAAGTCATCACTGTTACCACCATGTGGCTTTTGGGGTTGTTTTGAAAAGAGAAGGGAGTATGGAAGAAGCTTTTAGTCCCCATATTGGAAGTGGCATGTATCACTTTCACCCAGATTCCATTAGTCAGAACTGAGTCACATGATCCCACCTAACTACAGGGGTGACTGGGAAATGTAGTATAGCAATGTGCTAATGAAGGAAAGGAGAACACAGATCTTAATGAGCACTAGCAGTCTCTGTCACAGTGTATACTAGATTAGAACTTCTTGCTTAAAACTGTTTAAGAACTTTATTTAAAAAAATTTATTTTTAAGGTTCATTTTTGAGAGAGACAGAAGGAGTGAGTAGGGAAGGGGCAGAGAGAGAGGGAGAGAATCCCAAGCAGGCAACGCACTGTCAGCACAAAGCCTGATGTGGGGCTTGAACTCACGAATTGTGTGAGATCATGACCCGAGCCGAAACCAAGAGTCGGATACTTAGCTGACTGAGGGAGCCACCTAGGTACCCCTAAGGACTTTTTTTAATGCATAGAACAAAACTGGCCTATGTCTGTTTCATCCTTACTTTGTATCACTTTTTCCTTTATTATTCTCAAGCCACATTAGACTAGGTCATTTCTCAAAACACGCCAGGCTTTTTCCCTCCTAGAACCTATGTGTTTTGTGGTTTCCTTTGCTTAGAGAACTCTAAATATTTACATGACTCTCTCCTTTTCATCTTAAAATGTCAGCTAAATTCCATCTCTAACTAAATTTCTGAAGTAGCCCTTCTAGTTCTGTCCCTTACGAAAGCAATGTGTTTGTATGTATCATAGCATTTGTCACAATCTATAATTTTTTATGTGAACATTTTGTTTGCTTTTCCTGTGTCCTCTGCTAGAAAGAGATGTCTTTTTTTCTCACTGTTCAATCTCTGCTGCCCAGCCAGTACTTAGCATATGCTAGTCATTTCATAAGTGTGTTGTATGAATGAAAGACTATTTATTATACACAAACCAAAGTGGAGAGACCAGAGTGAATAATAACGAAGAGCTCATGATAATTTAGATGAATTGCTGAGGACTTGGGTTTTAGTGGAGTCTGTATCAGTGGAACCAAAAAGGATGAATGAGGGACATTTCAAAGGAAAACACAACAGAAATTGCTGTGTGACTTAAGCGGGGGAGTCTGGGTGAATGGGATGATGATGCTTTGTGATTACCAGAGGTGAGTAAGAAGGTTAGAAGAGTTGGCCTTTTGGAGATTATAACTGGTTAGGATTGTTGCATGTTGAATTTGAGGTATTGAAAGAAGAAATGTTGAGGAATAGTAGTTTGGATTAGAGAACACAATTGGAATTGCAGACTTGGGAGTCAACCGGCCAATAGTGATAAGATGAAGCCATAAAAATGGATGATCTGGGGCACCTGGGTGGCTTAATCAGTTAAGCGTCTGACTCTTGGTTTTGGCTCAGATCATGATCCCAGGGTTGTGGGATTGAGCCTGTGTCCGGCTCTGCACTAAGCGTGAAGCCTGCTTGAGAGTCTCTCTCAACCTCCCCCTCCCCGTTTTTCCACCCTCCCCCCCTTCATGCTTGCCCGTTCTGCGCGCGCGCGCACACACACACACACACACACACACACACACACACAAATAGAAGATCTGTTGGGAGGGAGGGTATACATTGAGAAGAGCAAATGACTCAAGGGGAGAAAAAAGAGGAGCCACAAATAGAGACCAGGAGGAGTAGGTGGAGAGGGAGGAAGAGAACCAATTTAGTATAGGGTTAAGGAAACCAGAAAAGAGTTTCAGGAAAGAGTGATGGTTAGCTTGGGTGCTTCTAGTATGGCTATTCCTTGTGATACGTATTTGAAGGTTCTAAAGTGTTAGAACCTTCATTAACCTTTCATTAAGGTTATAAAATGGTGATATTAATACCTACTTCTTAAGATTGTTGTGAGGATTATTAATATATTGTATTAAAAACACTTAATATACTTAAATTCATGCACCATGTCCAATAAACATTTTGAAGTAAAATACAATGGGACAGTACAGTTAGGGATTAAGGAGCATTAAGGAGTTTGCAGAGGGAGAAAAAAGTACTGGTCTTCTGTAGCAACTTTAGAGTTATATTCTTAAATGTTATAGTAAGTTAAAATTGTACTAAAAGTTTATATAGAGATACCACTTAAGAATTTTTGTTGAAATGTTTTTAGTAGGAATTGTGTCATCACAATGGTTATTTTTCTTAACCATATCGGTTTATTCAGTCTTATTCTGGAAGCATTTATAATGCACATGCCCCTTGGAAAGTCATTGTCCTTTAAGATAGTTTGAATAAATTATTATTTAACATTTAAATGGAGGTATATTTAAATAAAGAGTAGAGTATATTTAAATTGGAAGCATAGTTTAATATGTCAGATTGCACTAATACCAGCTTAAAGCATCTGACTCTCTTTGGTGGTGGAACTTCACTTGTGGATAGTATGGAGAAATTCCAATTGTTGCAGGATTCTATCTCCAGCTGAACAAGTATGAGAGTCATTAACACAAGGGAAAATGGAAGCTTTCTTGCATTCCTTTTTATTCTCATCTTTTAAAGTTTGTTCATCTTTTTGTTTAGGGTACTTGGGTGGGTTAGCTGATTAGAGTTTGGTACTATATCATATCTTGTATCATCAGTCATTATATATGAAATATATTCATATCTTAACATCTATTATAATGGAAAAAAGTAAGATGTTGCCTTTCTCATGATCAGTAGCAGTCTAAGAATAAAACTTTGGAATAAAGGATAAGGTAGAAGGCAAATAGGTAAAGAAAGAAGACACAAGGGGAGACATAAAGAAGTTGAGAGATAATTGGTGAAAAGAGCTGTTTAAATTTATCTTTCCTTTGCATTGGGTTTTAACTTGCTGTGAATTAGCAGTTGAGAATTGCTTTGTCATGTAAGCGTCCATTGGCTGATGAATGGATAAAGATGTGGTATATAGATACAATAGAATATTTTATTCAGCCATTACAAAGAAGGAAATCGTGCCATTTGCAATGACATGGATGGAGCTAGAAAGCATTAATGCAAAGTGAAAAAAGTCAGAGAAAGATAAATACCAGATGATTTCACTTACATGTAGAATTTAAGAACCAAAACAAATGAGGGAAGCCTGGGTGACTCGGTTGGTTAAGCATCTGACTTTGGCTCAGGTATGATCTCATGGTTCATGAGTTCGAGTCCCTTGGGCTCTGTGCTGACAGCTCAGAGCCTGGAGCCTTCCTTGGATTCTGTGTCTCCTCTCTCTGCCCTTCTCCCACTTGTGCTCTCTCTTTCTCTCAAAAATAAATAAACAAACAAACAAAAAAAAAACCAGAGCAAGGGAAAAAAAATAGACAAGCCAAGAAACAGACTCTTAACTATAGAGAACATACTGATGGTTAACAGAAGGGAGGTGAGTAGGGGGATCCGTGAAATAGGTGATGGGGATTAAGGAGTGCACTTGTAATGAGCACTGGGTGATGTATGGAATTGTTGAAACACTATATTGTATGCCTGAAATTAATATTATACTATATGTTAACAATATTGGAATTAAAATAAAATAAAATAGCTTTGCCATTAAAATATAATTGGTGACTTTTAGGTTATTTGCTACCCAGGGGAGACATGGCTTCCTAATTGTAAAATTCACATATAAGTATCATTGAATTTATATCCATACAATTGGTGGTGGAATTTTTAGCATTAGGTAGGAGGATAAGGGAGGGAAGGACAGCCATATAGCAGTTACTATACTAAGTGTTTTATGTATTATTTTGTTTAGTTTTCATAGCCACCCATAGGTAGATGTTACTGAAGCTCAGAGAGTTTAGGTAACTTGCTCAGTGTCACACAGATAATAAATGGCAGAGCAAGAATTTAAACTCTGGTGTTTCTGTCCTCTCTTAGTTATCTTTTATTTATCCCTTTGCTTCATTTTACAATTCCATTCAGTCACTTGTTGGTCTGTTGGCTTAAAAGAAAAAAAAAAGCTCTTTTGAGATACAATTCACCCATTTAAAGTGTACGATTCAGTGGCTTTTAGTATTTTCAGAGTTTTGCAACCATCACCACAATTTAGTACATTTGCATCACACCTTAAAGAAACCACATTCCTATTAGTCATCACTCTTTAGCTTCCCCTACTCCCAGCCCTAGGCAACCATTAATCTGCTTTCTGTCTTTATGGATTTGTTCATTCTGGACATTTCATGTAAATGGAATCATACAATATGTAGTCCTTTGTGACTGGCTTCTGTCACTTACCATAATGTTTTTAAGATTCATCCATGTTAAAACATGTATCAGAACTTCATTCCTTGTTATTGCTAAATAATATTCCATTGTATAGATATACCACTTTTTTAAAGTTTATTTATTTATTTTGAGAGAGAGACAGCTCTAGTGGGGGAGAGCCAGAGAGAGAGGGAGGGAGAGAGATAAACAATCTCAAGCAGGCTCCTCACTTTCAGCTCAGAGCCCAGTGTAGGGCTTGAACTCCTAAAACCTGAGCTGAAACCGAGTCAGATGCTTAACTGACTGAGCCACCCGGGCACCCCTGGATATACCACATTTTATCTATCTACTTATCAGTTGATGAACATTTGTGTTGTTTCTCCCTTTTATGGGAGAAACTATTACTATTATGAGTAATACTGCTATGAACATTTATTTTTTTATTGTAGTAGAATATACATAACATAAAGTGTATAGTTCTGTGGCTTAAAGTACATTCACACTGTTGTACAACCATTATGACCATATATTTCCAGAACTTTTTCATCTTCAATGAAATTCTATCCGTTAAACACTAAATTCCCATTCTTTCATTCCTCCAGCACCCGCCCTGGCAATCAACATTCTATTTTCAGTCTCTATGTATTTGACTACTCTAGGAACCTTATATAAGTAGAATCATCCAATATTTGTCCTTTTATAATTGGTTTATTTAACTTAATGTAATGTCATCACAGTTTATCCATATTATAGCAGGTGTCAAAATTTCCTTCTTTTAAAAGGCTAGTGATAAATCCCACTGATTGTATGCATCACATTTTATTTACCCATTCACCTATCGATAGACACTTGTTTGCTTCTGCTTTTTTGCTATTAGGAATAATTCTATTCTGAATATGGGTGTGTAAATATCTACTCATGACCCTGCTTTCATTTTTTTTTTTTTTTTTTTTTTTTTGCTGGATCATATGATAACTCTATTTTTGATACTTTGGGGAAATGGTAAACTGTTTTCCACAGTGACTGCACCATTTTGCATTCCTACCAGCAGTGCATAAGAGTTCTAATTTGCCCATGTCTTCCAACCCTTATTTTCTCTGTTTTGAAAATAGTTGTCCTAATATGTTACCTCATTATGGTTTTGATTTGCATTTTCCTAATGATTAGTGATGTTGAACATCCTGTTTTGTGCTTATTGGCCATTTGTATATCTTCTTTGGAGGAATACCTATTCAAGTCCTTTGCCCATTTTTTAATTAGATTGTTTGGTTTTTTGCTGTAGAGTTATAAGAGTTCTTTATGTATTCTGGATATTAATCCCCTATCATATGTATGACTTGCAATATTATTTCCCATTACATGATACACAAAAGAGTATAATTTTGATGATGTCCAGTTTATTTTTTTTGTTGCCCGTTCTTTTGGAGTCAGATCCAAGAAATTACTGCCAAATTCAGTGTTGTGATGCTTTTGCCTTGTTTTCTTCTAAGAGATTTATGCTTGCAGCTTATTTGTGTCTTTGATGCATTTTGAGTTCTTGTGGTTTATAGTGTAAGGTAAGGGTCCAACTTCATTTTATAAGTGTTTATGTGAATATATGTTTTCATTTATCTTGGCCATATAACTAGGAATGGAATTCCTAGGCTAAAGGTTAACTATGTTTAGACTTTGAGGAACTGCTGAGCTGTTTTCCAAATTGGCTGTACCATTTTACATTCCCACTAGCAGTATATGAAGGTTCTGGTTTCTCTGTTGCTTTTCAAATCCAAACCACATTACCTTCTGACTGGCTTATTTCAAAAATTTCCTTGGATGGCCTCTTTGGTGATAATCTCACAACTCTGTCTTTCTCTTGTCCTCTTTAAGCAGTCTTAATGCTGTACATTGTATCATAAAAAAATTGGAGGTGAAATGAACTATAATCATAGAAGTTAAACTATTTGTTTTTCAATTGATAAATAAAATTTGGCGAAGAGATTTGACTCCGTTTTAGAATGATAGTATCAAGACTAGATCCCTTACTTTGCATATAGCTTTCATTTATTTATTTATCAATTAAATTTTTAAAAATCTTTATTTTTGAGAGAAGGGGAGACAGAGCGCAAGCAGGGGAGGAACAGAGAGAGAAGGAGACACAGAATCCGAAGCAGGCTCCAGGCTCCAGGCTCCAGGCTCCAGGCTCCAGGCTCAAGGCTCCAAGCTGTCAGCACAGAGCCCGACGTGGGGCTCATACTCACGAACAGTGAGATCATGACCTGAGCCAAAGTTGGACTCTCAACCGACTGAGCCACCCAGGCGCCCCTATAGCTTTCATTTTATTAAATCATTGTGTTTCCCATTGATGTGTCTAAAACTCTTTACCTAACTGTGTTCACTAGTTTTCCTCCCCACCATCTCCCCTAAAGTAGTCTAAAAGCAAGGAGTTATGTGCAGGTAATTTATTTGACAGGTGATCCTAGGGAACAAGAATAAAGGACCAGGGTAAATAAGAAGGAAAGCTAGTACAAGAATGTATTATTGAATTACTCACTGCTGTGGCAACTAGGGCTCAGTTGTAGTGGGAACTTCTGAGAATATAGGTGCTTCTCAAATTGTCTCCTCATGGATGGACAGGAGTAAACTGTTGCCTGCTTTTGTTCTCCATTAGTTGGCAGTTGCCCTGGGGTAGTATAAAATCTTTTGCCTTCTCTTCACCACTTTAAGATTCCACACAAGAGCCAGCCAAGTGGGTTGGTTCCTTGTGCTGTCTCACTTCATGGCCTCAAAAGAGCCCCAGAGCAGAAAGCAAACGAATCCCAGTGTGTTCTGTGTGGGGAATAAGTCAAAACTTACCTGGAACCATTAGCCTGAGCTTATGACAGGTGTGGTGGTCAGAATAATGATCTCCCAAAGATGTCTATATCCTAATCCTCTAAACCCGTGAATATGTCACAAAAGAGACTTTGTAGATAGTGAGATTTTCCTGAATTATCTGGGTGGGCCCAGTGTAATCACAAAGAGCTTTGTTTTATAAGGGGGAGGCAAAAATGTCAGTCTAAGAAAGAGATATGATAATGGAAACAGAGATTTGTCATGAGGTGGCTGAGAGCCAAGGAGTATAGGCAGCTTCTAGAGTTTGGTATAGACAAGGAATGCATTTTCTCCTACAGTTCCTGAAGGAATGCAGACTTTGTAGTTCTGTGAAACCTGTTTTGAAATTCTTATCTTTAGAACTTTAAGATAACAAATTTGTGTTCTAAGCCACTAAATATATGGCAATTTGTTACACAGCAGTAGGAGACTACTGTTAGAGCTAGCATCAAAGGAGAGACCGACAGCATGAAGGTGAAATAGAAGAGCTTTCTGACAGAATCCACCTCTTGCTGTTGGCCTATCCTTTGATGCTAGTGTATTAGTTTCCTACTGCTGTTTAGCAAATTACCACAAATCTACTTCTTGCTCTGCTCAGATCTACTTGGATCTAATTCACTGCAGGCTCTTCAACAGAAATTTAAGAAGGGTTACTGGTGCAAGCTAGTACTGCCTGCTGCTGCATCTGTTATTGAAGCAGGAATAAGTATTCATAATTTCCTTCTTTCACCACCCATTCTCTATTTCCCTTATGCTAGGCTAGCAGTTCAGCTACTTTAAGTTGCTTGTGACTTCTAGACTTTCATTCTTGAGGGATTTGAGCCTTTAGTTGCCTTACCCTTTTTGAGCCATGGTTGCTGCAACATTCTGTTTACTGTAATACCAAGTATGGAAACATTCTGAGTTTCAGACAGACTGTTCCCTACCCCAGTTGTGTACAACTCCTAATGACAATCAGAGTCAGTTATCATTGCTAGTATAGTTTTTCCTTCCTTTGCCTGCTAGTCTATCAACATGAGGAGCCCAAAATGACCAAGTAGTGGTCATACCTTTTTAGTTTAATGGAACCCTCACTGTCCTCTGGTGGAAGCAGTACCCTCAGGACTTCTAATATATGAGAAGTTGTAAATCATGGGAAGGGGAAACTCAGATTCCACAAGTGAGTTACTGGCATTGATGGTGGAAAGTGTCGATCCAACTTGTGCCCCTTGGTTTCTGGACTTATGTATCCTAGATATTAGGGATATAACACCATAGCTAATGGTTCAGTGCATATACTGCATCCTAGGAGACCAACAAGGTGACTGTTTAGCTGAACTTTTAGTATACCATTCCATCATTTTATTAGTCTGACAGTTTCTTGGTGATGTTATATGTGGTAGGACCACTGGATGCCATGGTCATATGCTTCACCATTAAATAGATCTTTTGGTTTGGGGTGATGTTGAGATGGATTTTGATAAAGCAAGCATTTTGAAGCCATTGGACGATGGTTCTGGGCAGAGGTACTGTTGAGGGACACTTTGGATAGGGAAGGCAATATCATTTAAGTAAGTGTAAATTCTGCTGCCTTCCACAGTGCTAGAGTCCCAACCCCATTACGCCACCTGATCAGCTTTATGTCTGATAAGTTGCTGTGTGTATTTTGCAGTGATCCTAATCCTACTAGAATTTTTTCAGTTTTAGTAAGCTTTTTTATTATATTTTTCAAAAAGTAAATTGATGTTTTTGATAACAAGGATCTGAGGAACGTGAGTTTTAAATTTTAATATGGTCACTTGTATGACTTTATTTATAAGGAATTCAAGAAAAGGCAAACTATAGTGACGGAAGGCCCATCAGTAGTTGCTAGGGGGAGAGGATTGACTATAAAGGGGCACAAGGGAACTTTTTGAGCGATAAAAATGTTTTAGAGCTTCATTGTGGTATAAGTTACACAAATGTAACACAAAATGTATTTTGTACATTTATTAAGATTCATTAGATCTTTCAGCGACTGCGAAGCTGGGAAGATCTGCCTGGGCCAGGGACATAACGATCTCCTTGTCCTCCTCCCCTTGAACCTTTCTCCAAAGTTCCTCAATAAAATGGTTTGATCACCCCCCCCCCTCCAGAAAAAGACTCATTAAACTCTATACTGTTTTTAAAAAAAATATTTTTAAAAATATTTATTTATTTTTGAGAGAGAGTGTGAGTGGGGAAGAGTCAGAGAAAGAGGGAGACACAGAACTCCAAGCAGGCTCCAGGCTCTGCTCTGTCAGCATAGAGCCTGACATGGGGCTTGGGCTCACAAACTGTGAGATTATGACCTGAGCTGAAGTCGGATGTTTAACTGACTGAGCCACCCAGGCACCCCTTATTAAACTCTGCACTTAAAATCAGTGTAGATTAAGTCTCTCAACTTATTTGAAGGAAAGAAGAGGATTTAATGTACTCATTTTTCAATCTTTTCCATGTTTATTTCCTTTTAGGTAATAATTTTTGATTCTTAGGTTTGAGAAATTCTTCCCTTCTCTGGGATTATCTTGAAATATAACCAGGATGTTTTAATCAGGTAGAGTAAGACCCACAGAATAGAAATGACTGTCAGAAGGAAGAAGGTTTTTCTCAGTTTCCTAGCAACTGGAGACACAGCATTCCATGCCACATCATGGTGCCACATGGAGAAGCACCAAGGTTGGTCAGGAGGCAGAAGGAGCAAGGGGAAAGCATGTCCAGAGCCTTTATTGTGGTTAAGCGGGAAGGAATGGATGAGGCAGGGTAGGCAAGCCTGAGCAAGTTGAGGTTTGGATAATTTGAATAATTTATAGCTCTGGGTGATAGGATTTGTCTCTGGCTGTCTAGTACCTGGCCCCAGGGTGAGTTAGAACAGTGGGAATACAGGTTTAGTATGTGAGAATTTTTGAAAGGAGATGATAGGTAGGGGGTATAGGCTTTGGATTACTTGGTTATGTATCAGAAATGTGCTCTCAGGCAAATTGTCATCTAGGCATTAGGTAAACCTGGGAGGGAGAGTCCCTCTCTGGGTCCAAAGGACCCTGCTATGTCAGACCATCATAAATATAGAAAAAAAAAAAAAAACATGACTAATACACTTCTGCTTTCTTTTGATTTACTTAGTTGTCTTTTTCTCGTTTCTTGATTTAAAATGTATTAGTTAAGTGGTGCCTGGGTGGTTCAGTTGGTTAGGCGTCAGACTTCAGCTCAGGTCATGATCTCACGGTTCATGAGTTCGAGCCCCACCTTGGGTTCTCTCCTGTCAGTGGGGACCTGCTTCAGATCATCTGTCCCCGTCTCTGCCCCTTTTCCACTCTCAAAAATAAATATTTTTAAAAAATGTCTTAGTTAAGCATATTCATTCATGCTGTTTAGTTACATGTACAAGAAGGCTATAATTTGAGTTGAATTACACATTTTGATAATGTAGTACTTTTATTGTTGCTCAGTTCTTATTTTATCATTTCTAGTGTGGTTTTCTTTTTTTGTTTTTGGTTTGTTTAGGAGTCCCTTTTTAAGTTTCCAAACATTTAAAAATGTTTTATTGGCAATATCAATATTATATTATGGGTGGAGAGTATAGTCTTAGGTATAAGTTCTTTGAAATTATTTTGTGTCTTTGTGACTCTTAATGCATGATCAATTTTTGAAAGTGTTCTTAGTTTGCTTGAACATAATTATATCCTTATTTTTTTGTTTGCTGAAAGATTCTCTATACAGCTGTCAGATTAGATTTACTCATTTTACTGGTCAAGTATTCTATATCCTTATTTATTTTTTGACTTTTTGTCTATCAGTTTTTAATATAACAAAATTAGAGACTCATGCAGTGGTTGAAGATTAATTTTTTTCTTGCAATTCTGGGAATTGTATGGAATCTTTAGATTGCTTTGGATAGTATTGACTGACATCTTGACATCTTAACATCTTAACAGTTTTAAGTCTTCCAGTCTATAAACATGGATGTTTTTCCACTTAGTTATGTCTTCTTTTTTCCTCTTTTTTAAAAATGTTTATTCATTTTTGAGAGAGAGAGAGAGAGCGTGAGCAGGGGAGGGGCAAAGAGAGGGGGAGACAGAGGATCCAGAGTGGGTTCTGGCTGACAACAGCAAGCGTAGAGTGGGGCTCGAACTCATGAACTGTGAGATCATGACCTGAGCCGAAGTTGGACGCTCAACTGACTGACCACCCAGGTGCCTCTTACGCTTTTTTAAATTTTAATTTAATTTAATTTTTTTTAATTTAATTTTTTTATTTTTTAAAGTTTACGTCCAAATTAGTTAGCATATAGTGCAAAAATGATTTCAGGAGTAGATTCCTTAGTGCCCCTTACCCATTTAGCCTATCTCCCCTCCCACAACCCCTCCAGTAACCCTCTGTTCGTTCTCCATATTTATGAGTCTCTTCTGTTTTGTCCCCCTCCCTGTATATTATTTTTGTTTCCCTTCCCTTACGTTCATCTGTTTTGTTCCTTAAAGTCCTCATATGAGTGAAGTCATGATTTTTGTCTTTCTCTAATTTCACTTAGCATAATACCTTCCAGTTCCATCCACGTAGTTGGAAATGGCAAGATTTCATTCCTTTTTGATTGTCGAGTAATACTCCATTGTATATGTATACCACATCTTCTTTATCCATTCATCTGTGGATGGACATTTGGGGTCTTTCCATACTTTGGCTATTGTTGATAGTGCTGCTATAAACATTGGGGTGCATGTGTCCCTTCGAAACAGCACACCTGTATCCCGTGGATAAATGCCTAGTAGTGCAATTGCTGGGTCGTAGGGTAGTTCTATTTTTAGTTTTTTGAGGAACCTCCATACCATTTTCCAGAGTGGCTGCACCAGCTTGCATTCCCACCAACAATGCAAAAGAGATCCTCTTTCTCTGCATCCTCACTGACATCTGTTGTTGCCTGAGTTGTTAATGTTAGCCATTCTGACAGGTGTGAGGTGGTATCTCATTGTGGTTTTGATTTGTATTTCCCTGATGATGAGTGATGTTAAGCATTTTTTCATGTGTCGGTTGGCCATCTGGATGTCTTCCTTGGAGAAGTGTCCATTCATGTCTTTTGCCCATTTCTTCACTGGATTATTTGTTTTTTGGGTATTGAGTTTGATAAGTTCTTTATAGATTTTGGATACTAACCCTTTATCTGATAATGTCATTTGCAAATATCTTCTCCCATTCTGTCGGTTGCCTTTTAGTTTTGCTAATTGTTTCCTTCGTTGTGCAGAAGGTTTTTATTTTGATGAGGTCCCAATAGTTCATTTTTGCTTTTGTTTCCCTTGCCTCTAGAGACATGTTGAGTAAGAAGTTGCTGCCAAGGTCAAAGAGGTTTTTGCCTGCTTTCTTCTCGAGGATTTTGATGGCTTCCTGTCTTATATTTAGATCTTTCATCCATTTTGAGTTTGTTTTTGTGTCTGGTGTAAGAAAGTTGTCCAGGTGCATTCTTCTGCATGTCGCTGCCAGTTTTCCCAGCACCCCTTGCTGAAGAGACTGTTTTTATTCCATTGGATATTCTTTCCTGCTTTGTCAAAGATTAGTTGGCCATATGTTTGTGGATCCATTTCTGGATTCTCTGTTCTGTTCCATTGATCTGAGTGTCTGTTCTTATGCCAGTACCGTACTGTCTTGATGATTACAGCTTTGTAGTATAGCTTGAAGTCTGGGATTGTGATGCCTCCTGCTTTGGTTTTCTTTTTCAAGATCACTTTCGCTAGTTGGGGTCTTTTCTGGTTCCATACAAATTTTAGGATTATTTATTCTAGCTCTGAAGAATGCTGATTTTACTTTGATAGGGATAGCATTGAATATGTAGATTGCTTTGGGTAGTATTGACATTTTAACAATATTTGTTCTTCCTATCCAGGAGCATGGAATCTTTTTCCATTTTTTTGTGTCGTCTTCAGTTTCTTTCATAAGCTTTCTATAGTTTTTAGTGTATAGATTTTTTACCTCTTTGGTTAGATTTATTCCTAGGTATTTTCTGTTTTTTTGTGCAACTGTAAATGGGATCGATTCCTTGATTTCTCTTTCTGTTGCTTCATTCTTGGCGTATAGGAATGCAACCGATTTCTGTGCGTTGATTTTGTATTCTGCAACTTTGCTGAATTCATGAATCAGTTCTAGAAGTTGTTTGGTGGAATCTTTAGGGTTTTCCATATAGAGTATCATGTCATCTGCGAAGGGTGAAAGTTTGACCTCCTCCTGGCTGATTTGGATGCCTTTTATTTCTTTGTGTTGTCTGATTGCAGAGGCTAAGACTTCCAATACTGTGTTGAATAACAGTGGCGAGAGTGGACATCCCTGTCTTGTTCCTGACCGTAAGGGGAAAGCTCTCAGTTTTTCCCCATTGAGGATGATATTAGCGCTGGGTCGTTCATATATGGCTTTTATGATCTCGAGGTATGCTCCTTCTGTCCCTACTTTCTTGAGGGCTTTTATCAAGAAAGGATGCTGTATTTTGTCAAATGCTTTCTCTGCATCTATTGAGAGGATTATATGGTTCTTGTCCTTTCTTTTATTGATGTGATGAATCACATTAATTGTTTTGTGGATATTGAAATAGCCCTGCATTCCAGGTATAAATCCCACTTGCTCATGGTGAATAATTTTTTTAATGTATTGTTGAAGCCGGTTGGCTAATATCTTGTTGAGGATTTTTGTGTCCATGTTCATCAGGGAAATTGGTCTATAGTTCTTCTTAGTGGGGTCTCTGGTTTTATAATCAAGGTAATGCTGGCTTCCTAGAAAGAGTTTGGAAGTTTTCCTTCCCTTTCTATTTTTTGGAACAGCTTCAAGAGAATAGGTGTTAACTGTTCCTTAAATATTTGGTAGAATTCCCCTGGAAAGCCATCTGGCCCTGGACTCTTGTTTTTTTGGGAGATTTTGATTATTAATTTGATTTCCTTACTGGTTATGGGTCTGTTCAAGTTTTCTTTTTCTTCTTCTTTCAGTTTTGGTAGTGTATATGTTTCTAGGAATTTGTCCATTTCTTCCAGATTGTCAATTTTATTGGCATATAATTGCTCATAATACTCTCTTATTATTGTTTTTATTTCTACTGTGTTGGTTGTGATCTCCTTTCATTCTTGGTTTTATTTTTTTGGGTCCTTTTTTTTTTTTTTTTTTTGATCAAACTGGCTAGTGGTTTATCAATTTTGTTAATTCTTTCAAAGAACCAGCTTCTGTTTTCATTGATCTGTTCTACTGTTGGTTTTTTTTTTGTTTGTTTGTTTCGGTAGCATTAATTTCTGCTCTAATCTTTATTATTTCCTGTCTTCTGCTGGTGTTGGGTTTTATTTGCTGTTCTTTTCCCAGCTCCTTAAGGCGTAAGGTTAGGTTGTGTATCTGAGATCTTTCTTCCTACTTTAGGAAGGCCTGGATTGCTATATACTTTCCTCTTATGACCACCTTTGCTGCGTCCCAGAGGTTTTAGGTTGTGGTGTTATCATTTTCACTGACTTCCATATACTTTTTAATTTCCTCTTTAAATTCTTGGTTAGCCCATTCATTCTTTAGTAGGATGTTCTTCAGTCTCCAATATTTGTTACCTTTCCAACTTTTTTCTTGTGGTTGATTTCGAGTTTCTTAGTGTTGTGGTCTGAAAATATGCACAGTATGATCTCGATCTTTTTGTACTTACTTAGGTCTGATTTGTGTCCCAGTATGTGCTCTTCTCTGGAGAATGTTTTATGTGTACTCGTGAAGAATGTGCATTCTGCTGCTTTAGGATGAAATGTTCTGAATATATCTGTTAAGTCCATCTGGTCCAGTGTATCATTCCAAGCCATTGTTTCCTTGTGGATTTTTTCATTAGATCTGTCCATTGCTGTGAGTGGGGTGTTGAAGTCTCCTACTATTATGGTATTACTATCCATGAGTTTATGTTTGTGATTAATTGATTTATATATTTGGGTGCTCGCACATTTGGCGCATAAATGTGTACAATTGTTAGGTCTTCTTGGTGGATAGACCCCTTGATTATGATATAATGCCCTTCTGCATCTCTTGATGCAGTCTTTATTTAACGTCTAGATTGTCTGATATAAGTATGGCTACTCCAGCTTTCTTTTGTTGACCATTAGCATGATAGATGGTTCTCCATCCCCTTACTTTCAATCTGAAGGTGTCTTTAGGTCTAAAGTGGGTCTCTTGTAAACAGCATCTAGATGGATCTTGTTTTCTTATCCACTCTGTTACCCTTTGTCTTTTGATTGGAGCATTGAGTCCATTGATGTTTAGAGTGAGTACTGAAAGATGAATTTATTGCCGTTATGATGCTTGTAGAGTTGGAGTTTCTGGTGGTGTTCTCTGGTCCTTTGTAATCTTTGTTGCTTTTGATATGTATATATATCGATACATATATATATATGTATCGATATATATATCGATACATATATATATATTTTTTTTCATCTTTTCTCCCCTCAAAGAGTCCCCCTTAAAATTTCTTGCAGGGCTGGTTTAGTGGTCACAGACTCCCTTTAATTTTTGTTTGTCTGGGAAACTTTTTCTCTTTCCTCCTATTCTGAATGACAGCCTTGCTGGATTAAGAATTCTTGGCTGCATATTTTTCTGATTCAGCACACTAAATACATCCTGCCACTCCTTTCTGATCTGCCAAGTTTCTGTGGATAGGTCTGCTGCAAACCTGATGTATCTTCTCTTGTAGGTTAGGGACTTTTTTTCCCTTGCTGCTTTCTTGATTCTCTCCTTGCCTGAGTGTTTTGTGAATTTGAGTATGATATGCCTTGTTGATGGTCGGTTTTTGTTGAATCTAATGAGGGTCCTCTGTGCTTCCTTGATTTTGATGTCTGTGTCTTTCTCCAGGTTAGGAAAGTTTTCCGCTATGATTTGCTTACATAACCCTTCTACCCCTGTTTCTCTCTCTTCCTCTTCTGGGACCCCTATGATTCTGATGTTCCTTTTTAATGAGTCACTGATTTCTCTAATTCTTAAATTGTGCTCTTTTGCCTTAATCTCCCTCTTCTTTTCTGCTTCATTATTCCCTATAAGTTTGTCCTCTGTATCACTGATTATCTCTTCTGCCTCATCCATCCTTGCCGCCGCTGCATTCTTCCCGTGATTGCAGCTTAGTTATCGCATTTTTAATTTCATTCTGTTTTTTACTTCTTTTATCTCTGCAGAAAGGGATTCTGATCTATTTTTGACTCCAGCTCGTATTCTTATTATCATGATTCCAAATTCTGGTTCAGACGTCTTGCTTGTATCTTTGTTGGCTAAATCCCTGGCTGTCATTTCTTCGTGCTTTTTTGGGGTGAATTCCTTCATTTTTGTAATTTTGAAGGGAGAAAAGAAATTAATGAGGTAGAAAAATTTTAATTAAAATTAAAATATTAAAAACACACACGCACACACAGAAATCGAATAAATGATGCTAGATCCTAGGTGTGTTTTGGTCTGGGTGTTGAAAGTGGTTTGACAGATTAGAGGGAAAAATGGGGGGTGGAAGGAAGTCATTTGAGAATCTGAAAAAATGAATACACTGAAGTACACTAAAATGAGATGATGGGAGTAAAATAGAATTTGAAAAAATGTACGCAAAGGGAAGAATGTAGTAGAAAAAAATAAAAATATTTTTAAAAAAATTAAAAATAAAAATGAATTTTTTTTTCTGTATTCAAGAAAAAGAAACGAGAAAGAGAAAAAAGGACAAAATAGAAAAAAAAGGAAGTCGTTTGAAAATTTGAAAAGTTGAATACACTGAAGTAGACTAACATAAAATGATGGAAGTAAAGTAGAATTTGAAAAAATTTACACAAAAATAAAAATATAGTAATAAAAATTAAAGAAAAATATTTTTAATAAAAATTGAAAATAAAAATGAATTTTTTCTCTTTCTGTATTCAAGAAAAAGAAGTGTAAAAGAGAAAAAAAAATTGAATAGATGAACCTGCTAACAGATTGAAGTACGACCGAAATTACTTCGTTTTCCCTTAGAGGTCAGACTGTGTAGCGCTTCATAGTCCATAAACTAGGCAGGCAGTGAGACTTGTGTTCTTGAAGAGCGAAGTTGGCCCAGTTGGGCGGGGCTCAGTTTAATGGCTCCGCTTTCCACTAGATGGTGCTGCTAGCCTACTGCGGGTAGAGTGTTGCGGTGCTGTAGGTGCGTTTGCGCATGTGTGGGAGCAGTGAAAATGGCACCACCCAGCTGCCCAGTCTCTAGTTTTGGAGCTCTGTTCTCCCGGATCAGCAGTTGTACACTCATCCGCTGTCTTCGCCTTTCGTCCACTCCTGCTTTTTCACTGTCCGTGACCAGGCGCCAGGCAGTACCTCTCTCCTGAGTTTTGTCTCAGATGCGGCTGTTTTCCCCGCCCCCTTACTTCTGAAGGACTGTGGCTTTGACCCATTCTGCCCCTCTGCGGGAAGGGTCTCACCGAGCAATGGCTGAATGAGCAATGGTTGAATGTTGGCTGCACCCAGGAATGCTTGCTGGACCCTGCTGCTGCCAGTGCCACGAGACTGTGGCCAGGTGCCAGCCCGCCCCAGAAAAAGTTCACTAGATAGTGTAGCAGCAGCGTTTCAGGGATTATGGAAAATCACAACACACATCTGGCACCAGGCTTCACCCTTAACGACCTTGTTCCAGCAGCATCGAATGTGGCCGTTTTCTGGGGTCTGCTGGGATCAGGTGGCTTCAACAGTCTCTACCAAATGCCCTCCAGCAGTGGAACCGCTTTTCCCTGTATGGCCTGAGAACCTCCCGGACCCCACTCTGTTCCTGGGGATTCGCCCTTCCCACCAGAGCACCGCCAGGTATCAAGCTGTGGAATTGCAGCCTTTGCGCTCCCCTTGTTTACAGTCTTAATGGAATTTAAATCGTCTCCTTTCTCCTTTCTCCTTTCTCCTTTCTCCTTTCTCCTTTCTCCTTTCTCCCTTTTTAGTTTAGCCCCTGCGGCTGTTTCCAGTTTTCCCCTTTCTCTCCAGCTGCTTTTGGGGAGAGGTGCTTTTCTCATATTCTCTGCCCTCCCCCCACCCCCCGCCAGTCTCCGTCCTCTCTCCACTCGCAAAAGCACCTCCCTTCCTGCTCCTCACTCCCCAAGTTCACCTCTGCACCGCATACCTGCTGAATTCTGTGGTTCAGAATTTACCATTGCTCTTATGCTCTTGTAAATGGTAAATATTATTGCAATTATTATTGCCAGAAATTGGGCTTTAATGCATTAGTCTCATCTATTCTCTAGAAAGGAAAAATGTAGAGTTACAAACCAACGTTACAATAATAGTAATTTAGACTAGTGTTTTTAAAAATTGTTTATTAGTGTCTTAAATCTTACCAAAAACAAAAAAATAGAGTTGCAGACTGTATTTTCAATAATTCCATCTTTAAAATTTTTTTTTTTAATCTTTATTTTTGAGAAAGAGAGACAGAGTGCCTGCAGGGGAGGAACAAAGAGAGAAGGAGACACAGAATCCAAAGCTGGCTGTAGGCTGTGAACTGTCAGCGCAGAGCTGATGTGGGGCTTGAACCCATGAACCGTGAGACCATGACCTGAGCTGATGTCGGATGCTTAACTGGCTGAGCCACCCAGGCTCCCTTCAATAATTCCATCTTTTATGATTGCTCATGTATTTACCTTTATTGAGATCTTTATTTCTTAATATGACTTGAGTTATTGTCTAGTATTATCTGGGAATGTCTTAATTTCTCCCTCACTTTTGAAGGACAGTGTTTTTTTTTTTTTAAAGCGATTACTTTTATTTCAATAAAATAGAAAAGACAAATGTACATCTTTCACAGTGTCACCACTTTAAAAAATAATACAGCAAATGTATCTCCTGAAGGTAAAATGAAGTTCAAGACCATGAGGTATCAGTGATTTTCCCCACTCAAGAAGTCACCAGGATAGAACCCTCCCCAGCTATTAAAATTGCTAAGACCTTGGTCAGGTTTGTGAGCTGTTCCTGATCATTTGGGTCCATAACAAATGAAAGGTCTGAGAGGGAAGGAAAAGGAACAGGAAAGGAAATTACAAATGAGGGAACTTTTGGCAACATTAACAAAGCTTACTATACCAAATTCATAATCTAAAAACACCCCTACCAAGCCCTGGGGTCTTGGAATGTAGTGGCACAGTGGCAGGGAGGCAGAGAAGAGACGGCAATGGTTATCCACGTTGACACAGAAGTAGAAAGATACCCTCAGAGTTGAGCAGCAAGTTATGGTGTTTTGTCCAGGATTCCCTGCAAAGTCCTTTAATCCAATTCTGAGAGTTTCCCACATCCACCTCCCAGTAATATTTGCCAGAGGTGAAGGCAGCCTGAGCTGCCCAGGAAGGCTTATACTGTGAACTCGCTGGACTGCGGCGCAGGTCTTGGTCAGGACAGCACTGCAAACGTCTCAGGTCTTCAAACAGAGGCACACGGTAATTCCTTATGTTATCATCAAATGTAATATACACTCGGAAGTTGTTAAGCCTTTCAGACATCCCAGTGATTGTCCACTCACTGAGCTGTGGGTCCACAGGCTGGGGCAAGTGCGCCTGCACTAACTGACTCCTTTTTATGATGTCTTCCAAATCCTGGAGCAGGTGCACATCTGCTTTGAGGCACATTTCCTTCAGCTCCTCATAGATTCTTTTCAGGAGTTTCCCCATTTGAAGCATTCTAGCTACATTTCTCCAGAGGCGATGAAAAATTATCTTGCCTTCAATTGCCAGGCTCTCTAAATGTTTTTGCTTTTCTTTGTGGAGGTATTGGTACACCTTAGGGTATTCAGCCTTGATCATCACCATCCTTAGATTTACAAAACCCTGCCATACTCTAAGTAAGTTGTACTCTTTGTTTATATTTCTCTGATTTCTCTGTTTTTCCAAATAGATTTCATTTGCATCAGAAGTTTCTCCCTGCAGTGCTCAGCGACCTGTGAAACTGGACAGTGTATGTGAGTGGTATGCCCTGGCGAATGAGAGCATTGCAAACACAGCAGGCTCTTGTCAGTTGGACAGAAGATATTCTTTAGTGCTTGGTGTATCCAACACACCTGCCTGGCAGACCTTGGTAACTGCTTGGCAACTGATTCTTTTTTAGCCCGAGCTTGTCCCTCAGCAGAAATAATGCTTTTGAAGTCCATGCATGGAGATACTGCCCTGCATACAGGGCAACAGGTAGGATGCTGGGGATCTTCCCACAGGAGGCAGAGACACGGAGTACAAAAGCTGTGTCCACAGTTAATGGTGACAGGGTCTGTGAAATAGTCCTTGCAGATGGAACAGATAAGCAGACTGGGGGCGCAGCGCACAAAAGTAGAATCCATGTTTCTTCCTGTCAGTCTTCTCCGGGAAGCTCTCTTGCCTGTTCCTGTCTGCCCCCACCACCCAGAACCCATGTTCTGTATCTCTACCTAAACTGTACAGGTTCAGGAAGAGGAGGATTTGGGTGGGAGAGGGCAAGAGAAGCTTCCCTTCTCATCTGTGCTGTTTCCTTTCTGAGCAAGAACTTGAAGGACAGTTTTGTCGAACATTGGATTTTAGTTGACAGTTTTTTATTTCAGTATTTTGAATATGTCAGTCTATGGTTGACCTTTGAACAACATGGATTTGAACTGTGTAGTAAACTTATATGCAGATTTGTTACTTTTTAATTTTAATTTTAATTTAATTTCTATTTATTTTTAAATTTACATCTGAGTTGGTTAGCATATAGTGCAATAATGATTTCAGGAGTAGATTCCAGTGATTCATCCCCTATGTATAACACCCAGTGCTCATCCCAACAAGTGTCCTCCTTAATGCCCCTTACCCATTTAGCCCATCTCCCCACCCACAGCCCCTCCAGCAACCCTCAGTTTGTTCTCTGTATTTAAGAGTCTCTTATGTTTTGTTCTCCTTGTTTTTATATTATTATTACTTCCCTTATGTTCATCATCTTAAATTCCTCATATGAGTGAAGTCATATGATATTTGTCTTTCTTGGACTAATTTCACTTAGCGTAATACCCCCTAGTTCCATCCACATAGTTGCAAATGGCAACATTTCTTTTTGATTGCTGAGTATTACTCCATTGTAAATATATACCACATCTTCTTTATCCATTCATCTGTTGATGGACATCTGGACTCTTTCCATACTTTGGCTATTGTCAATAGCAATGCTGTAAACATCGGGGTGCATGTGCCCCTTTGAAACAGCACACCTATATCCCTTAGATAAATATCTAGTAGTGCATTGCTGGGTTATAGGGTAGTTCTGTTTTTAATTTTTTGAGGAACTTCCATATCGTTTTCCAGAGTGGCTGCACTAGTTTGCATTTCCACCAGCAGTGCAAAAGAGATCCTCTTTCTCCGCATCCTTGCCAACATTTGTTGTTGCCTGAGATGTTCATTTTAGCCATTCTGACAGGTGTGAGGTGGTATCTCATTGTGGTTTTGATTTGTATTTCCCTGATGATGAGTGATGTTGAGCATTTTTTCACGTGTCTGTTAGCCATCTGGATGTCTTCTTTGGAGAAGCGTCCATTCATGTCTTTTGCCCATTTCTTCACTGGATTATTTGTTTTTTGGGTATTGAGTTTGATAAATTCTTTATAGATTTTGGATACTAGCTCTTTATCTGATATGTCATTTGCAAATATCTTCTCCCATTCTGTTGGTTTCCTTTTAGTTTTGCTGATTGTTTCCTTTGCTTTTTATGCAGGTTTTTAAAAATTTATTTTTAATGTTTTATTTTTTGAGAGACAAAGACAGAGTGCAAGCAGGGGAGGGGCAGAGAGAGGGAGAGAGAGGGAGACACACAGTTTGAAGCAGGCTCCAGGCTGCAAGCTGTCCATGTGGAGCCCATTGCTGGGCTTGAACCCACAAATGTGAGATCACGACCTGAGCCGAAGTGGGACACTTAACCGACTGAGCCACCCAGGCTCCCTATTATGCAGATTTTTTATACTACAGAACTGTAAATGTGTTTTCTCTTATGATTTTCTTATCATTTTCTTTCATCTAGCTTACTTTATTATAAGAATACTGTATATAATGCATATAACATACAACATATGTGTTAATCAACTGTTTATGTTATCAGTAAGGTTTCTTGTTCAGCAGAAGGCTATTAGTTGTTAAGTTTTGGGGAAGCCAGAATACATGGGTTTTTGACTGCGAAAGGGTCCCAACCCTTGCATTGTTCAAGGGTCAACTCTACTTACTGTCTTATCTCCTCCAATGTTTCTTTTTTTTTTTATTATTTTTTAAAATGTTTTTATTTATATTTGAGAGAGAGAAGACAGAGCATGAGTGGGGGAAGGGCGCAGAGAGAGTGGGAGGCATATAATCCGAAGCAAGCTCCAGGCTCTGAGCTGTCAGAGCCTGATATGATCCATGAGATCGTAACCTGAGCCAAAGTCAGACACTTAACCAACTGAGCCACCGAGGTGCCCTGCATCCTCCAAAGTTTCTAATGAGAAATCTATTGGTGATCTTATTGAGGATCCCTTTTATGTGATCATTCACTTCTTCTGTTACTTTCAAGATTCTCTCTTTTAATATTTTCATTTATAGTATATCTCAGTATAGATTTCTTGCGTTTATCCTACTTGGAGTTTGTTGAGCTTCTTGGATGTTTAAATTCATGTCTGTTACCGAATTTGGGACATTTTCAGCCATTATTTCTTGTTTTTTTTTTTTTTTTTTTTAATTTTTTTAATGTTTATTTCTGAGACAGAGAGAGACAGAGCATGAGTGGGGAAGGGGCAGAGAGAGAGGGAGACACAGAATCCGAAGCAGGCTCCAGGCTCCTAGCTGTCAGCACAGAGCCTGACGCGGGGCTTGAACTCACAAACCATGAGATCATGACCTGAGCTGAAGTCGGTCGCTCAACCGACTGAGCCACCCAGGCGCCCCAGCCATTATTTCTTCAAATAATCTCTTTTCCCCTTAGTGTCCCTCTTTGCCTTTTGGCACTCTCACAATGCATCTGTTGGTTCTTTTCCTGGTGTCCCACAGATCCTTTATTCTCTCATTGATGTGTGTGTGTGTGTGTGTGTGTGTGTGTGTGTGTGTTCGTTCGTGTGTGTGTGTGTGTGTTCGTGTGTGTGTTCCTCAGGCTTGCTAATTTCAATTGCCCTGTCTCCGTGCTCACTGATACTTTCTTTCACCCGTTCAAATCTTTCTTTAAATCCCTTTGGTGAACTTTTCCTTTTTGTAATTGTACTTTCCAGCTGGAGAATTTCTTAGGTTTTCTATTTCTTTGGATACTATTATTTTGTTCACACATCATTTTCTTTACTTTCTTTAGTTAGTTAAGCATCTTTAAGATACTTGTTTAAAGTCTTTGTTTGGTGAGTTTGTCAGCTGGTCTTTCTCCAGGATGGTTACTATTGGTTTTTCCCTTTGAATGGATCATACTTGCATGTTTCTTCGTATCCCTTCTGATACATTGGTTGTTGAAAACTGAATGTGTGAATTTAATAATGTGGTAAGTCTGAAAATCAGATCATCTCTTCCCCAGGGTTTCCTGGGTTTTTGTTTTTATTGTCGTAAACTGTCTCTGTGCCAGGAACCACTTTGAAGTATAAACTTAAGCTTTCCTCAGGTCTTCACTGAGCTTGTGCCTTTTTCTGGATATATGTGGTGACTTTCTTAATACCCCTATTACTAGTTATTTAGTGTCTGGCTCCTGAAAGGAGAAGGTTAAAAAAGACTCCAGCCCTGTGGATTAGATTTTCTTCAGCCTGAGGGAAAAGGGCTTACATAATTGGCGTGTGTGTGTGTGTGTGTGTGTGTGCGCGTGTGCGTGTGTGTGCGCGCGCGCACGCATATGCCTCTGTCAGCACCTCAGTGATCAGAAGCATTGTTCAACTGTCAGAACACAGATCCCTGATATATGGATGACAGGATCCTTATTGCTCATTTTGACTCTTGAAAGCTGCTCTTGGAACTAATGTACAGCTACGTGGCATGGGCCTGGGGAGTGGAAGATGCTACTACTAGCCATTGCTGAGCTAACTGAAATTAACCAAAGTTCATAGTCCAAGACTTCCTCTGGAAGTTTCAAGCCTTGGGGTAGTCTCCAAAATTGTAAAATAGTTCAATTAGACAGATTCTGCTAGTACAATTGTTGTCTAGGTGGAGAGACCAAATTTGGAGGGCTTCTTATGCCACCGTCTTCCCAGAATCTTCTCATAGCTTTACAAAAGGGAGTTTCATTATAGTTTCAGAGTTCTTAGTCTTTTTTCCCTTGTTTTTCAGATTATACCTCAAAATAAACACATATGAGACCTTTTACTTAGTTTTTAAGTCTAGATAGCAGATACATAAAAGAAGGAATTCTTGTTTTCTGATACTTTTTTTTCCTAAGAAGAAAACCAAATGCTTCCAACTGGAAGCGGATAAGACTGGAAAGCAAGAGACACCTTAAGGAGGCAAATGCCTTCATTACTACTAAGGTGATGGTAGTGAGAATGGAGATAACATGGAATCATTTGAGTCCTATGAAGGAGGTAAAAAGGACAACAATTGAGATGCAGGGATTGACTGAATAGGGTTTCATTAATCCAGATAACTAGATTGATAGTGTTACTGTTTACTGAATTATAGAGCACAGAAGCAGAAACTTTGTAGGGATAAATGTGAGGTGTCTACGGAGTAGATAAGTACTGTACTTTAGGAAGCATTTTCACACCTAGTAATTTTTTTTTTTTAATTTTTTTTTTCAACGTTTTTTATTTATTTTTGGGACAGAGAGAGACAGAGCATGAACGGGGGAGGGGCAGAGAGAGAGGGAGACACAGAATCGGAAACAGGCTCCAGGCTCCGAGCCATCAGCCCAGAGCCTGACGCGGGGCTCGAACTCACGGACCGCGAGATCGTGACCTGTCTGAAGTCGGACGCTTAACCGACTGCGCCACCCAGGCGCCCCACACCTAGTAATTTTTTTTTTAATGTTTACTTATTTATCTTGAGAAAGCATGCCTGCAAGCGAGCACAAGCTGGTGAGGAGCGGGGAAAGAGGGAGAGAATCCCAAGCAGGCCCTGTGCTACCAGCACAGAGCCCAGCTTGGGGCTCGATCTTAACGACCATGAGATCATGACCTGAGCAGAAATCAAGAGACAGATGCTCAACTGACTGAGCCACCCAGGCTCCACCACCCCTAGGAATTTTAAGTGATAGTGTACTGGTTCTCTGTAACTCTCTGGTAGGTCCTATTGCATGCATAAGCCAAAAGATAAAGATATAAGCCAATTTTAATAGTAAGGCTTAAGTGGTAAAGCCCTGAAAATATTTTTGAATACAAATTACATAAGCACATGGAGAACATGAGGGAGAATTAGAATTAAGTATAGCAGTTAATGTGAAAATACTCATATTATGATTAATTGCATGTTAAATATGTCCTGAATTTCACGTTACATACATGTTTTAGTATATGTTAGGAGAATATGGTTCCTAAATGTGATGGTATAATCTAAACCTTATTTGTACTATATAGCATGGGGAAATGATAGTTTCACTGTCCCCTGTGCTGTGTGTATTCTTTTGGAAATATGTACAACTTTGGAAACATGACTTGGAATGACACTTAAAAGAGATTTGGTAATTAAGAGTATATTAAAGAGTAAAGACTAGAATACCAAGGGGCTAAGATGATGAAAACATTAGAAAACACAATACAGATCTGGTTTTATTTAGTCCAGATAATTTAAGGAGAAATTTAGTTAATAGTTTTGATATGATCATAGTTTTGATATAACTCAGGAGACTTTTTGATACAATCTGATTCAGTTCTCTTATTTTACCAATAAGAAAATGGAGTTTCAAGGAAGTTAATGTGACATTCCTTGACTCATAATTAATGGCAAGGCAGTTTAATGGCAACTCTTGTTTGTTAAGTATGTTTTATTTCTAGGAGCAGTAGAGCAGAGCTGAGACTAGAGCAAGGCAAGCACGTTGCCTAGGGTACAAAGTTGAAGGAGGCAGTCACTTTCAGGTGCAGATCCTGGACTTGGAAGATCCTTATTTATCAAACTAGTATTTGAATAGTCCTAGGACACAACTCCCAGCCCTGCAGATTAGGGATAGCCTGAGGAAGCTAGATGGCTCACTGATGGTGGAAGAGAATTAACCCTCAAGACCTAGGCCTTTGTATGTGGTAATCTAACAGTTTGCAAGTACCTGTGGAGTATTACTTCACTTAATGTGAGAGTGGTGTGGGGTTTTCTGTTCTCAGGCCTGGATTGGTTCCTATACTCCTTTTTTCTTTGAATCAGATCTCAGAGGCTGTAGTTTCTTTTGTTCTTTTAATAATTTTTAAAAAATGTTTATTCATTTTTGGGGCGCCTGGGTGGCTCGGTTGAGCATCCGACTTCGGCTCAGGTCGTGATCTTATGGCTCATGGGTTCAAGCCCCGTGTCAGGCTCTGTGCTGACAGCTCAGAGCCTGGAGCCTGCAGCCTACTTCAAATTCTGTGTCTCCCTCTCTCTGTCCCATCCCTGCTTGTGCTCTCTCTCTCTCAAAAATAAATAAACATTTAAAAGAATTTTTTTTAAATGTTTATTTTTGAGAGAGCTAGAGAGTGCAAGTGGGAAGAACAGGGTGGGGGAGAGTGGGGACAGAGGATCTGGAGTAGGTTTTGCGCAGACAGCAGCAAGCCTGGCATGGGGCCCAAACTCCTGAACTGCAAGATCATGACCTGAGCTGAAGTAGATACCCAACCAACATGTGCGCCACCCCCCCCTTAAAGCTGTTTTCACCCAAAACCTCTTGGGGGTTCTGTCAACTTGGCTGGTGAGTTCTAGAAAATCTAGAAAATCTAAACCTCTCATTCCTTTTCTTTTACAGCCCACATAGCCAAATATGGAATCAATTTAGAGATAATAGTGACAAAGATGTAAGAGATTAACCTAAATCTACTTTTATTATCATGACCTTTGTTCTCTAGTTTCTGACTGCCATTTTGTTTTTGAGGGTGCAGTCACCTAGTGGAGTTCCATTCCCCTTAGGTAAAGGACAGGTTTGTTTATGAGGGTCTTTCTCCCCAGCTCTTACGGGTTAGAGGCAGTCTAGACTGAATGAAATCCCTACTTCGGTGTCTCAGGAAGATTATTTGTTTTTCGCAGAACCTCCACAGTTGATGGCACAAGTGAGTAGAAAAATCGTTCTCCAAATATTAGTGGCTCCCTTTTTGGCATTAACTTATGGGAAGAGAATAAAACCAGAATGCCCAGCTTTTGTCTTAGAACTAGTGGGTATAAAGTTGTTATGCTGCTTCTCTGGATCTGTCTTTTTTATACTGGTACCTAGCTTGCCTCCTTAGGACCATTATACTTTTTGTTCTTAAGGCCTTTGGAGTTAAAGGCAGACCATTTGTTTTTATATTACACTTTAAAATTGGTGGAATCTGGAAACTAGAAGTGAAGACAGGTGGTTTTACTGGCTTAGTCAAAGGTGTATCTAAATGTATATAAACATTCGCAGTACATTAGACCCAGTTTACAAATGCAATTGGCATAGTTTGTGATGCTCATGTGAGCAGAATAAGTTTAATGTAAGTCAGCATTACAGATGAAGTAGTATTAGCAAGAAATAGAACTTTTTCCACTAGCTTGTAAGCTCTTTCAGGACAGACTTATCTTTGTAAGCTGGATAGCTCATACTGTGTCTTGCACATAGTAGAGCCTTGGAAAGATAAATAATACACAGGTGAAAGCTTGGTTAAATCAGGGGTTTGGTTCATAAGATCCACATCGTTTTCAGTGTTAGTTTTTTTTTCTAGTTAGACAATGATTTTATTGCGTGAGTACATAGTCAAATTTATGCAACCAGGGCAGAGGCTGTGGGTGACTCGTATTTCCAATTGCGGGGAGAGGACTCCTTTGGTCTTATAATATCAAGCCAACTAGTGAAGACAGCTCTCGATCAGAATCAGTGGGAATTTAACATCCTTTTCTGTTCCTCTCAAGATTCTTTTGAACAGCTTTCTTAATCAAATGGTTGAGATCCTCAGGAACATCAGGAGCAAGTCCTTTGGACTTCAGAATTCTCAAAATTTTATTGCTTGTCACAAAATGTACTTGTGCAACAGGATTACACTGATTTATGAGGGAGTCAGGACCTTCTTGGCCAGTTTGTAGATCTGTTCCTTCACGTCGGCAGACATCAACTTCAGCCAGGTGGGGACGCTGTGGCGATAAGGCAGAGCCAACTGGGACAGGCCCTTTCTGGGAGCATGCATGCGAGCTATGAGGCAACAATCAGGCAATGAAAGAGTCCAGTGTTAGCCTTCATTAAACCTGGTCCAGAGTGTTTACACATAACACACAGAGTTGTTAAATTTGGGAATGTCTGTACTTGCTATTAGGGTTTTCTTAATGTCCATTTAGTTTATTTTATCCTTGCTTTTGCATTTTTCTTACTTCTGAAGTCTTTCTTACAGAGTGTGCTTTTTTTCCTTTAAATTTGACACTCTTGGGATGCCGGTCTGGCTCATTTGAAAGCATGCTCTTGATCTTGGGGTTGTGAGTCATGCCCCTCGCTGGGTGTAGAGATTATGTAAACAAACAAACTTCAAAAAACCAAATTTGATACTCTATTTTTTTCTTTCAGTTCAGGTGCTCGTTATCGTATATTGGCCCTATTTGTTTGTTTTAACAGAAAAGTAATTTTGGTTTATGAAGTGAAATATCCAGGGATAGATTCTGGGTTGAGGAATAATTAGAATTGGAGGCTCAAAAAATAGAATCTAATCTCTGTGCACCTCTCAGCTTCATTGTCGGGTTCTGTATAGTGACATTTACTCTGTTTTCAGGTTTAAGTCTGTTGGGAAAAGAGAGAGTGCTTTCCCAGTAACCTCTGTAGACATCCTAAGAAACTTTCTGAATGAACAACTTGTTTTAAGCCCATTCTTCACTAGTCACAGGAAATAAGGGGATTTAATATTCTGATTAGCTGTGCTTGATTGCATATACTACCCCTGGGTTGGAACTCCACCTAAAGAATGTCAATATAGAATTGGTGGATGGGGGCAGGGATGGAGAGGATAGGGTCTGAGAAGGAAGCTGAAACACTACTATGAAAAGAAGAGAAAATGGATGCTCATACAGCTTGAATGTCAGCTAGCTAGCTATTCACCATTTTGGTTGACTTAAGTTTGATTTTTAACGGATCAGTGAGGTTTTCTAATTTTTTCTTAATTATCAAAGTAATATATGAACATAGATGAAAATGTCAGACAGTGGTGGGGCACCTGGGTGGCTCAGTCGGTTAAGCATCCGACTTCAGCTCAGGTCATGATCTCTCATTCATGGGTTTGAGTCCCATGTCGGTCTGTGTGCCGGCAGCTCAGAGACTAGATAGAGCCTGCTTTGGATTCTGTGTCTCCCTCTCTCTGCCCCTCCCCCACCTTGCACTTGTGTGTGTGTGTCTCTCTCTCTCTTTCTCTCTCTTTCTCTCTCTCTCAAATAAGTAAACATTGGGGTGCCTGGGTGGCTCAGTCGGTTAAGTGTCCGATTTCAGCTCAGGTCATGATCTCACAGTTTGTGAGTTCGAGCCCCCCATCGGGTTCTGTGCTGATAGCCAAGAGCCTGGAGCCTGCTTCGGATTCTGTGTCCCCCTCTCTCTCTGCACCACCCCTGTTTGCACTGTCTCTCACAGTCTTTCAAAAATGAATAAACATTAAAAAAATTTTTTAAATGAATAAATATAAAAAAAATTTAAATGTCAAATAGTGCTAAAAGGCCTAATAACAAAAATAGCAGACCTTTGCTCTCCTTTTTCTACCCCCTTGCCTCAAGAAGTAATCACTTAAAAATTTTTTGAGCTCTTTTAGAAGCAACAGCGTAAAAAGTTCAAAGTGTTGACTTCTTGAGACCAGCAGGAGGAAAAAGGAGGAGGAGAACAAAGGACTGTTAACTTTTGTTAGAGGCCTTATAGTACTATTTGACATTTTAAACTATATTCATGTATTACTTTGATAAATAAAAAACATGTAATTGTTTTATCTCCTGATGGATTAATTTTAGACACCTACTGATTGTCTGTTAAGGTTAATGAGGTTATTTATTTATTTATTTATTTAGCAATCTCTGTACCCAGCTAGGGCTCGAAATCACAATTTTGAGATCATGAGTCCCATGCTGTACCTACTGAGCCAGCCAGGTGCCCCATTTATTTTCTTAACCTTTCTTAGCCTTATTGTCTTAGTTAAAATTGTATATTCGTATTCGGGATTTTCATTATGACTATATAAAACACATACATATTGTTTATAGCTGACCCATCTACTATGATTAAATTTTACTTCTTGTGTAATTTTTTTAATTTATAAGAAATTTATATGGTTTACATTTAAAATTTTCTTTGTTGTCTTTGAACTTATAGCTAAGCCTTCCCATATTCCAACAGTTCTATAAATAGCCTAATCTGTCAGATAATTTTACCAGTTTTTTTTCTTTTTTTGGAATCCTCCAATTTGGACTGTTTATTCTAGATCTGCTTCTGATCTTAATTTACTTTTGCTAGCATTTTGGAAATTCCTTTTGCCTTTATTCATTGGTTTTCCTGCTTCCTAGATTCTGTGTCTTCTTTTTTCTTGCTTTACTCCTTTGTTTTGCTGGAACATACTGTCTGGTTGTTTCCTAAGTCAGTGTAAATTGGAATTAAATTTTATGAGAATGGTTGTCTGAAAATGACTGTTATTCTTACACTTAATTTTACTTGGTAGTTTGGCTGTATAGGGGAGTTATGATTTAAAGTGTATAGAATTTCAGTTTTGCAAGATCAAAATTGTTCTTGAGATGGGTAGTGGTGATAATTGTGCAACATGATGAACATACTTAATGCCACTGAACTGGACACTTAAAAATGGTTCACATGATAAATTTTATGTGTATTGTATCAGTTAGCTAGGGCTGCCCTTCAGAGTATCACATATTGGTGGCTTAACAGAAGTTTATTGTCTCAAAATTCTGGATGCTAGAGTCTAAGATCAAGTTGTCATCAGGATTGGTTTCTTCTGAGGGCCTCTCTCTGGCTTGTAGATGGTTGTCTTCTCTGTGTCTTCATATGGTCTTTGCATAGTGTGTGTCCTAATCAGCTCTTCTTAAAAAAAATTTTTTTTTTTACATTTATTCATTTTTGGGAGACAGAGACAGAGCACACGTGGGGGAGGAGCAGAGAGAGTGAGAGGGAGACACAGAATCCAAAGCAGACTCCAGGCTCCGAGCTGTCAGCACAGAGCCCGACGTGGGGCTGGAACTCACAAACCTTGAGATCATGACCTAAGCCAGACTCGGACGAACCATGAGACCATGACCTAAGCCAGAGTCAGATGCCCAACCGACTGAGCCACCCAGGTGCCCTGGTAATCAGCTCTTCTTATAATGACACCAGTCCTACTGGATTAGGAGCTACCCTAATGACATCGTTTTACCTTAATTACCTCTTTAAAGACCTTATCTCCAAATACAGTCAAATTCTGAGGTACTAGAGGATAGGATTTCAGCATCTGAATTTTGGAGGGGAAAAAATTCAGCCCATCATATGTATCACAGTTTAAAAAATGCATATTAAAAACATGAGTATAGTTGATTATCAACCCATTTAGGTTTAATTGCCATGTAGTACAATAAGGATTAAATCAGTTAATGTGTTTACATTTGTTGTATTAATTATGCCAGTAAATTCTTCATTATGTTACTTTTTTCATAATTGGTGATTTATACCATAATTACTTATCATTTAGTAATATTAGCAAGATTATTCCTTTCACTTTAGTGGTAATGTGTAATGGTTTCTTATTTAGATTATATAAAATGTAATATTCTTCAGAGTGTAAAATGGTGATATGTTCTTAAGGTGATCTTGATACAGCTTATAATTCAGAGTAATAAGTAAAATTTTGTGATAGCTGACAAAATAATCATATGGGGAGTAGTAAAGCATTAATTAAATAAGTTGTTGAAAAATAGAATTACAGTTGATTTTTTTGAGAACATGTTTTGCTTGGTATACCTTTCTTTACTCTCAGGCCTTATTAGCTCAGTGTCCTGTTAGTCTGTAAAAACTACTTAGTAAATATTTGTTGAATTAATTTTGGTATGCACAGAACTAGTGCCTGTGGTTTTTTTTTTTTTTTTTTTTTTTGCTTCTATTGGGGATATGTTCAAAGTGATATTTCCAAAACTAAATAGAATAAGGTGGCATTTTATTTGACCTGTTTAAAAAGAAAAAGTCCTGATTTTTTTTTTTTTTTTTTTTTTTTAAGAGCCTTTATTTCGGACTAGCCTATAATCTTTTATTTTCCCCATGATGGGATTCTTACCTGTGTTGTTTCATTGTAAGAGTGTTTAACAATCAAAATTACTTGACAAGATAGTAGGGCTTAAAACATTGAATAGAATAAAATCATTTTATGAATTGCTTTGTCTTTTTGCATTACTTACAGCATATTGAAGTTAGGTATTTGGGGATTTTTTTTTTCCCCCTTCATTGTTTACTGAAAGATCTGTAACCCAACCAAACTTCCGGAGTTAGTCACTTGGGTATTGTCACTCTGCTGATTTTTATCAGAAACAGGAAATTGTCAAGTTATGTGTTAAACTATAAGAGAGTCTAAAATTGCATTTGTATTAGCATGAGAGATTTCTTTTTAGAATTTTTGTCTATCACTTGCTAATTCCATACTTCTCCTCAGAATGTAACAATTGCCTTGCCAAAAATGGTCATATTTATCATGGCCTATATACATAGCAAACTGTACCCTTCCTCATAGTTTACATATCACACACAATATGATTGGTAACATGATTTGACAGACTTAGTGTCATTAATATATAAATATACCCAATAAATTATAAAAGTAGGTTGGGGAAGAATATATTTTTAGGTGTTTGGCCTGATGTTATTATTACTATATTTAGATTAGCAATTCTCTAGAGGTTCCTAACATACCTTTTAAAGAGTCTACAAGACCAGACTATTTTCATTATACAGAGATGTTCATTTCCATTTTTACTCTGGAGATTCCAGAGGCTGTATGAATGCAATGATATTTTATAATAAAATGTCAACATTTGAAGATCTGCAAAACTTAGTGAATGTATATTGCATGATGATACAGAATCATATGTGAATATAAACAAGTCCATTTAAAGTATCAGACTGAGCAGTGAATATTTTCTGCCAAATATTTTAGTTTACATTCAGGAAGATTCACACTTTTTAGAGTGTGGTTGAGATTTGACACAGTTACATAATCACTGCCACAATCTAAATACAGAACAGTTTTTCACCCCCTCATGCTTTTTTTTGTTAATATATTTAAAAATTTTTTTAACATTTATTTTTGAGAGACAGAGACAGAGACCGAACAGGGGAGGGGCAGAGAAAGAGGGAGACACAGAATCTGAAGCAGCCTCCAGGCTCTGAATTGTCAGCACAAAGCCCAGTGCGGGGCCTGAACCCAGGAACCGTGAGATCATGACCTGAGTTGAAGTCAGAAGCTTAACCGACTGAGCCACCCAGGCCCCACCCCCTCACGCTTTGTAGTCCAGGATGTCATACATAGCCTTTTGAGTCTGTTTCAAGGACATTGTATATGGTTAATCTATGTTTAACTTTATAAGAAGCTGCCAAACTGTTACCCTTTAGGTGGCTATACTGTTTTGCATCCCCACAAGCGCAATGTGTGAGTTCCCATTGCTCTGCATCCTTATTGACACCTGGTACTGTTGTGTTTCCTTTCCTCCCCTCCCCTCCCCTCCCCTCCCCTCCCCTCCCCTCTCCTAAGGGGAGCTGGCCTTAATGATCTCTGAATCACCTTTTGGGTCCTTCTTCCCTTGTCTTGAAGAGTATCTCACATTTGCAGTGGCATATCTGTATGTCGCATCCTATTAAATCTAAGAACACTGACAGTCTTTTTTCATCTTTGTCTCCTTCCAGTTCATATTGGCTATTTCCTGCTGGGGTGGCTGATTGAATCCCATGTTCACACCTTTACAAATCTCTATCAAAGAATCTCTTGTCACACTCGTAGTGTTCTGTTCTGAAAGTGTTTTCTGTCTCTCGCTCGTTCTCTTCTTTTTTTTCTTTTTGGCAGTACAGCAGACTGAGAATTTCTACCTTTTAAATTAACTTCCCTTTTGATTAACAATTATATCTTTAAGATATTTTTCTACTCATGTTTTACTGTAAGCACTCAAGTGAAACCAAGCCACAATTTCAACACTTTGCATAGAAATGGCCTCAGTCAGATAGCCAGTTTCATCCTCACAAGTTCTACCCTTCCACAAAACACTAGGATGTGAATACAGTTCAGCCAAGCGCCTTACCATCTTCTAACAAAGGTCACCTTTCCTCCAGTTTCCAATAACATTTACCTTATTTCTGTCTGAGATGTTACAGATTGGCCTTTACTGTTGTTAAAAAAACAAATTCGACTGGGTAAATGTAAAGATCTTACTGACTTTATTTGATGATTCATGAATTGGGCAGCATCTCATCTAGCAGATAGAAAGGAACTCCAAAGAGCTGTACAAAATTAAAGCCTTTTATTGGTAGAGAAAGGCAGGAAAAGGACGTTTCTAGCAAAGAGGCCACCTTCCTGTGGAGGATGGAAGGGGTCTTTTGGGTGGATTACCTCACTGGTGCTGACCGGGTAATTTCAGATCGACTGGTTAAAGGTTACATTTCTGGGAGAGACTGAAACTGCAATTATGCTAGGTATTGAGTCTTAGTTTTCTGACAAGGGGCTTAGTATGAGGGACTCCATTTTCGGTCTATTGTCTCCCTCTTTTTTTTTTTTTTTTTTAAATTTTTTTTTTTTAATGTTTATTCTTTTTTTGAGAGACAGAGAGAGAGCATGAGCTGGGAAGGGGCAGAGGGAGGGAGACACAGAATCCGAAGCAGGCTCCAGGCTCTGAGCTGTCAGCACAGAGCTCGACGCGGGGCTTGAACTCATGAACTGTGAGATCATAACCTGAGCTGAAGTCAGATGCTCAACCAACTGAGCCACCGTTGAGCCAGGTGCCCCCGTTGTCTCTTTCTTAACACTGTATTTCAGTCAACATTCTGTTCATGACCACTTAGGGATTCTCTTAAAAGGATTGAGGCTTTCCCTACATGTCTCCCACTTCTGAGCCTTCAGAAGAATTTACCCTTAATGGTCTGTTCTTGGCAATGTAGAATTTTTCTAGCCTGTACTTCCAGATTCTGTCCATTATCCAGTTTGAAAGCCACTCCCACATCTTTAAGTATTTGTTACAGCTGTACCCTCAATTCTTGGTACCAGTTTCTGTATCATTATGTTTGGGCTGATGATAAAATACGGTAGGCCGGGTGGCTTATAAACAGCAGAAACTTAACTGCTTGCAGGTCTGGAAGCTGGAAGTCTGAGATCAGGGTGCCAGCATGGTCAGGTGAGTCCCTCCTCCATGTTGCAAGCTTCTTGTATCCTCACATGGTAGAAGGGGTTAGAGAGTTGTATTGGATTTCTTTTATAAAAGTACTAATCCCATTCGTGAGAGCTCTATCCTTAGGGCCTAATCACCTCCCAAAGGCCCTGCTTCATAGTAACTATCACCTTATGGAGGTTAAGATTTCAACATTAATTTTGGGGAGACACAAACCTTCAGACCATAGCAACAGTATTTCATTATGTTTTTAGTTTTAGGTTTCTTTCATTTATGTTTCATTACATTGGTAATTTGTCTTTTTGGTCATTCTTGCTAGAGAGTTATCAATTTTCTTGATGTTTTCAGAGAACATCTTTTGGTTTCAATGGTTTTTCTCTAGTTTCTATTTCAGTCTCACTGATTTCTGGTCTTTATTATGTCCTTTTGTTTCCTCTGGGTTTAACATGCTCTTTTTCTAGTTTTTTAAGGCAGAAACTTCCATTATTGATTTGGGACTTGTTTTCTAACATTTTATTAATGACAATACTATAAATTTCTTTGTAAGTACTTTATTAGCTGCATCTAAAAAATTTTTATATGTTGTGTTTTCAGTTTTATTTAGTTCAAAATATTTACTAATTTCCTTTGAGTTTTCCTCTTTGATAACATGAATTGTTTAGAAGTGTAGTGTTTAATTTCCAAATACTTAGAGATTTTCCAGTTATCTTTCTGTCACTGGTTTCTAGTTTAATTCTGTCATGGTCATAGAATGTATGCTGTACAATATCAATTCTTTTTACAATCATTAAGGTTTATTTTAGTGTCCAGAATATGATCTGTCTTGGTGAATATTCCATGTGCCCTTGAAAAGATGTTTATGTTGCTGTTAAGTATAGTGTTATGTAAGTCAGTTAGATTCTCTTTGTTGATGATGTTGTTTAAATCTTGGGTTTGTTTTTTTTTTTTTTTTTGCTGCTTTTATACATGTTCCGTGAATTACTGAGAGTAGTTGTAGTTTCCAAGAATAGTGGATTTGTTTACTTCTTTCAGTTTTAATAATTTTTGCTTTATGTATTTTGCAACTCTGTTAAGTACATATACATTTAAAATTGTTGTGTCATTTTGGTGAATTGACCTTTTTCTCATTATCTCTTGTTTCTGTACCCAGTAATTTTTCTTGTTCAGAAATCTACTTTGTCAGATATTTATATAGCAGCTTTACCTTTCTTTTGATTCCTGTTTGCATGATCTTTTACTTTTATGCTATCATATTTAAAATGGGGTTCTAATAGTCTTTTATTAATTGAATCTAACTACCTCTCTGTCTTTTAATTAGTGTAAGACCATTTAGTGTAATTATTGATATATTTGTGTTTAATTATTTGTTTACTGTGGAGGTTTTTCTTCTTTTGGATTATTTGAATACTTTCTTAGTATCCATTTTATTGTATCTTTTGGTTTTTGGTTATATCTTTGTCCAATTTTTTTAGTGATTGCCCTAAAGATTATAATATTCTATGTATACTTGACTTTTCATATTATATCTAGAATTTATATTTTACCACTTCAAATAGAACATAAGACCTTACTGGGTGATGGGTATTGAGGAGGGCACCTTTTGGGATGAGCACTGGGTGTTGTATGGAAACCAATTTGACAATAAATTTCATATATTGAAAAAAAAATAAAAATAAAAAGCAAAATGTTCCCTGGAAAAAAAAAAAAAAGAACGTAAGACCTTACAACCAAATAGGTCCCGTTGCCCTTCCCACTTTATATAATAATTATCATATGAATTATATATATGAACCCCCATGATGGTATTATAATATTCCTTCTCAAGAGCTATGCATGTTTTAAAGCATTTAGAAGATAAAAAATAATCTTACTATATTCACCCACGTATTTACTTAAAAAAATTTTTTTTAATGTTTATTTTTAACAGAGAGAGAGAGAGACAGAGCATGAGTGGGGGAGGGACAGAGAGAGAGAGGGAGACACAGAATCTGAAACAAGCTCCAGGCTCCAAGCTGTCAGCACAGAGCCCACTGTGGGACTTGAACTCACGAACAGCGAGATCATGATCTGAGCCAAAGAGGATGCTCAACCGCCTGAGCCACCCAGGTGCTCGTACTATTTTTTTTTTAAGTTTATTTATTTATTTTGATAGAGCACATGTGAGCAGGGGAGGGGCAGAAAGAGAATCCCACACAGGCTCTGCATTGTCAGCACAGAGCCTGACACAGGGCTGGATCCCATGAACTGTGAGCTTATGCCCTGAGTCAAAATTAATTAAGAGTTAGTGCCCAAGCCAACTTCAGGTGCCCCACGAAAGGCCTCTAATTGAGAAACAGCCTCTTCTCCAGTGAAACATTTAGTTTGGTAAATGTAGTTTGTGAATTTACTCCCTGTTTTCACATTATATTCATTTTATATGATTTGAACTAAGCTTGGCTAAAAGAGATCAAGAGAGAAATGGCTGTTAAAATAGTGCAAATGTTTCTACCCATTCTACTCTTAGTTTATGCCTCAGGGTAGACATGAGATAGGAAGCATTACTTTGCTTTTTCAGTTGGCCTCAATAGCTATCCCTCTTGTAGTGTAAACGTGTAAATATCACAATGTTTTGTCATATTTAAAGATAACATCGTTTTTCCTACTGTCTGGATTCTAAATTCAAATTAACTCTTACCTAACTGAAGAAATGATCTTCAGAGGAAATTTAACTTATTAGTGGTTTTTTTTGTTTGTTTTTGTCTGTTTTCTTTTTTTGTTTTTGTTTTATTTTGCTTTATGTTATAATTATTTAGGTGTTAGTTGTGGTTCTACTATAAAGCAAATTTACTTCATACCCTTATTTCTCTTACATTGCTTTTTCTGTCCTACTTTTCCCAATTTTCCTCACCCCTACTTTGTATTTTGGCTGCCAGTTCCTATTAGGTAGTTTTCCATTAGTTTTATCTTTTATAGTACATTAAAAAATAAATAAATAAAGTAGGAGTGCCTGGGTGGCTCAGTTGGTTGAGCCTCCGACTTTGGTTCAGGTCATAATCTCACGGCTTGAGAGTTTGAGCCCCACATCAGGCTTGCTGCTGTCAGCACAGAGCCTGTTTTGGATCCTCTGTCTCCATCTCTCTCTCTGCCCCTCCCCCGCTTGCACTCTCTCCTTTAAAAATAAATAAAACATGAAAAAATAAAGTAATATGTATTCAAACCACACAGATCTGTGGCGTACGGACTAAGTTTTACCCACCTTACCACTCACTGACTGAGGCTATCACTTTTACAGCTTGCAATATATCCTCCCAGAACTTTTGTTTTTTGTTTATTTTTGAGAGAGAGAGAGAGGAAGAGAGAGAGAGCACACAGGCTCATGAGCAGGGGAGAGGCAGAGAGAGGGGACGGAGGATCTGGAACAGGCTCTAAATTGACAGCAGAGAGCCCGATGTAGGGCTCAAATTTACAAACGGCGAGATCATGACCTGAGCCAAAGTGCTCAACTGACTAAGGGCATCCAGGCCTCCCCCTCCCAGAACTTTTTAATGCCTATACAAACATCTTTGTATATGTATGTAATTGGAATTTTTTTCAAAGTAGAATTATAATCCTCTTGTTTTGGAATTTGCATTTTTACTTAATATTTATTGGCCATTTTACCATACCAGTACTTTATAGACACTCTTGGTGTGCATTTCTTTTTTTTTTTTTTAAGGTTTTATTTTATTTTATTTTATTATTTTTTTAATTTTTAAAAATGTTTTTATATATATTTTTTTTAATTTTTTTTTTTTTCAACGTTTATTTATTTTTGGGACAGAGAGAGACAGAGCATGAACGGGGGAGGGGCAGAGAGAGAGGGAGACACAGAATCGGAAACAGGCTCCAGGCTCCGAGCCATCAGCCCAGAGCCTGACGCGGGGCTCGAACTCACGGACCGTGAGATCGTGACCTGGCTGAAGTCGGACGCTTAACCGACTGCGCCACCCAGGCGCCCCTGTTTTTATATATTTTTGAGAGAGCGTGAGTGGGGGAGGGGCAGAGAGAGAGAGAGAGAGAGACAGAATCTGAAGCAGGCTCCAGACTCAAACCTGTCAGCACCACCCCACGCGGGGCTCGAACTCAAGGACTGTGAGATCATGACCTGAGCCGAAGTCAGATACCCAACCAACTGAGCCAGCCAGGCTCCCCTAAAGATTTTATCCTTAAGCAATCTCTACACATAACATGAGGCTCAAATTTACAATCTCAGGATCCAGAGTTGCATGCTTTTCTGACTGAGCCAGCCAGGTGCCCCTTGGTGTACATTTTATTCCTTCTTTTTCATAGCAGTGAAACAGCAAACATTCTACATAACTTTAAATACTTGCATTATTTTTTCCTGTAGTATGTAGGTTGCTGATTCAAAGAAATGTGCATTTAAAATTTTGACAATTATTGTGAAGTTTTTCTTGAAAACTTTTGTACCTAAAATGTAATAACCAAGTTAAAAAGACACATGACTGGAAAGATTTATGTCAAAGACAAAGGGCAGATATTCCTACTATATCCAGTTGGTGTTCTAACCACACAGAAGCATATATTCTGTCTTTCCTGTTAGGGTCTGTATATTAGCGTAATCATAAATGTTCTTAGTAAAACATTCACAGTTTCCTAAAGCAGGTTGAGCTAGCAAATCATCATTTTGGAGATAGTAGATCTGGGCAGTGATCATCAATGGCTGATAAAACCATTAGGTAAAGGTTTGATGGGGAGCTTGATGATAGGTGAATCAGTTTGATACTATGAATCCACCATTCATTTTAAACATCAACCAGATATAGGGTGCCTCCAGTTTTATGCCAATAAGTACACATGAGTATCTCTGAAGTATTCCTGCAAAAACAATAATAGAACCTGGGGTGGGTCAGGGGAGTAAAGCCTCTAGATAAGATTACCAATTTATAGGAGATAGGGAAGATAAAGGAACACCATGAGGATGCACCTCAGTCAAATCCACAATGTGGGAAGTGCTCTAGAACAAATGAAGCCAGGTTCTTCAACAAATAAATGGCATGGAAATAGTGGGGAAAGAGAACTGTGTCATATAGATTAAGGAGATTTAAAACATTAACCAAAGTGCAGTATACAGACTTAGTTTAGATCCTGGTTCAAACCAACTATAAATTTTTTTTTTTTATTTAAATACACTTAGCAAAACTGAGTGAAATGAAAGAATCATTGGAGGTGCTTTTAACGGCACAAGTTTTAAAAAAATATGTTGATAGCTGAATTTCAATATAGTTTATTGTATTTGCAATCTTCTGTATTTTTATGCATTTAAAACCTTATTCTGAGTAGGAGTAATAGGTTTTACTAGACTTAACTTTCTTTTTGCTATGGGGTGAAGGCCCATGGCAGAAAAGGTAAAAGCCCCTTGATTAGTTGCTAATTTTTATGGGGTATGTGTTATCTCTTAGTACTTATAGGTGAGATCATAGGATTTCCACACTCCCACCAAAAATTGGGGGATAAATAAACCACAAAGGCAGAATATTGATAATTGAAGTTGGGTGATAGGTGGGGGGTTCGTTATACTATTCCTTACTATGTATGTGTTGAAAATGTCCATAATTAAAAGATACAACCTTTATATCAATTTTTAGTTACAATTCCAGTAAGTAGTAGAAGGCATATTTTGTACATTCCAGAGAGCTTTGAATAAACTTGGGCTATTTTCTGTTACTCTGATAGGTAAAGACTAATGCCTCAATTTTAGTTTTCATTTCTTTATATAAGGACATTCAAGTGGATCTTTTACAGTACTTTTTGACTCCTTTCTTTTCCATAATTGCTTTTTTGTTCTTTGCCAATTAAAAAAAAATGTTTATTTTTGAGAGAGAGAGACAGAGTGGTGGAGGAGCAGGGGCAGAGAGAGAGAGGGAAACACAGAATCCAAAGTAGGCTTCAGGCTTCAGGCTCTGTGCTGACAGCTCAGAGCCTGACGCGGGGCTCGAACTCACAAACTGTGAGATCATGACCTGAGCTGAAGTCAGATGCTTAACCAACTGAGCCACCCAGGCGCCCCTGTTCTTTGCCAGTTTTTAAACTTAGTTTCTTAACTTTGTTTTTTGATGTTGGTGGTTGGTAGAATAAAGGCTCCTGAAAGATGTACACATTCTAATGTCCAGAACCTGCGAATATGTCACCTTATATAGTTAAAGAGACTTTGCATATGTTAAGGATTTTGAGATGGGGAGATTATTTTGGATTACCTTTATGGGGCACTGTAAATTATAAAGGTCTTTATGAGAGGGAGGCAGAAAGGTTAAAGTGAGCAAAATAGATGTGAGGATCACACTAAAGATCAGAGTGGTGCAGTCATGAGCCAAGGAATGCAGGCAGCTTCTAGAAGCTGGAAATGGCAAGGAGTAGATTTTCCCCTGCAGTCACCAGAAAGAACACAACTCTGCTGACACTTTGATTTTAGCTCATAAGACCCATTTCATACTTCTGACCTTCAGAGCTGTAAGGTAATTTAAGTCACTAAGTTTATGATAATCTGTTACAGCAGCAGTAGGTACTGTCCTTTGCTGTAAAAAAGTTTAAATTTCATTTTGTAGTTTCTAATACTGGAATCATGGTAATAAAAGACTTCCTTACATCAGGAGTGTGAAAATATTATTTCTATATTTTTTGTTTTGCTTTTTTATCTCTAATCAATGTATTTTATTTTTAACTTTTAATTTTGAGATAATTATAGATCTATATGCGGTCATAAGAAATCTTACAACTTACTGAGAGATCCAGTGTCTCCTTTACTTAGTTTCTCCCAATGGTGACATCTGGCAAAAGTATAGTACAGTATAACATTCAATATATGAATATTTATATAGTCAAGATACACATTTTCATCACAAGAATCCCTGATGTTGCTCTTTTAAAACCACCCCCACTTCCCTCCCAATTCCCATTCCCTTCTTAACCCTAGGCAATCATTAATCTCTTCACCATTGCTGTAGATTTGTCATTTCAAGAATATCCTATAAATGGAGTTACACAGTGTGTAACTTTGGGATTGGTGTTTTTTGGGTTTTGGTTTTTGTTAATTTGGGGGTTTTTTTGGTCACTCAGCATAATTCCCTGGAGTTACATTCAGGTTATTGCATATATCAGTTTTTTTTTCCCCTTTTTATTGCTGAATTATATTCCATGGTATGGAATGTACCACAGTTTATTTAACCATTCTCTTGTTGAAGGACAAGAGTGGTTTACCATTTGGGGCTATTACAAATAAAGTTGTTTTGTATTTAGGTAAAAGTTTTTGTGTGAATGTAAGACTTCATTTCTTTGGGATAAATGCCCTGGAGTACAGTTGCTTGGTTGTGTGGTAGTTGCATGTTTTGTTTTACAAGAAGCTGCCAAGCTGTTTTTCAGAGCATCTGTATCATTTAACATATTCTCATCAGCAGTGTATGAGTGATTCAGTTTCAACATATCTTTATCAACATTTGGTATTGTTACTGTTTTAATTTAGCCATTCTGGTAGGTGTGTGTGACATTTCAATGTGGTTTTAATTTGCATTTTCTTAAGAGCTAATGATGATGAACATCTTTTTATGTCCTTATTTGCCATCTACATATCTTCAGTGAATGTCTCTTCATGTCTTTTGTTCATTTTCTACCTCTGTTTTTCTATTGTTGAGTTTTTCCTTCTATGGATCTTGCTTGTGGTGTCAAGTCTAAGAACTCTTTGCCTAGCTCTGTATCCTGATATATTTTTCTTAAAATTTCATAGTTTTACATCTAAGGTTGTCATTCATTTTGAGTTAGTGTTTGTATAAGATGTGAGATTAGGTGTTGTACTTTTTTGCTAGGGGTTGGGTGGTGGCTATTAATGTCCTTTTGCTTTAGCAACATTTGTTGAGAAAACTCCCCCATATCCCAGCCAGTGAATTAATTTTTATACCTGATCAAAATCCAGTTGGGCATATTTGTTGTGGGTCTGTTTCTGGGCTCTCTTTTCCATTGTTATACGTGTCTATTTCTTTGCTGATATTATACAACTTGACTATTATATCTATATAATAAGTTTCCCCAAATCATTTTATATTGACTTAAAGAAATGTTTTAGCTTATTCTAGTTATTTTGCCCTTCCATCCAAATTATAGAATAATACTGTGTATATAAGCAAAAAAATTTTGCTGGGACTTTGATAAGAATTATGTAAACCTGTGTATCAATTTGGGAAAAATTAGTGTCCTTACTCTGTGTCTTCCATTTCAAAAACACTTTTAGATTTTCTTTAATTTCTTTCATCTGTATTTTATAGTTTTCAACATATAGTCTCCTTCATGTTTTATTAGCTTTGTACCGCTTTCATTTTTTCCCATTTTTAGTAATTATAAATGGTATCACATTTAAAAAAAATTTTTTTTTAACGTTTATTTATTTTTGAGACAGAGCATGAATGGGGCAGGGTCAGAGAGAGAGGGGGGGACAGAATCTGAAGCAGGCTTCAGGCTCTGAGCTGTCAGCACAGAGCCCAACACGGGGCTCAAACTCCCAGACCGTGAGATCATGACCTGAGCCAAAGTCTGAAGCTCAACCAACTGAGCCACCAAGGCGCCCCAATGGTATTGCATTTTTAATTTTGGTGTCCATGTGTTCCTTCATAGAATATAGAAATACAGTTGATTTTTGCATGTTGATCTTGTGTCCTGTGACCTTGCTGAATTCACTAGTTAGTACTGGGATGGAGTTTTTTTGTTTTTGTTTTTTTTGGGTTTTTTGGGTAGCTTTCTTAGAATCTGTGTTATCAGTCATGTCCTCTGCAGATAAGGAGAGTTTTATTTCTTCTTTTCTCATCTGTGTGTTGTTTATATCCTTTACTTGCCTTGCTGAACTGGCTAAAACTTACAACACTTTGTTGAATAAGAGTAGTGAGAGTGGATATCTTTACCTTGTTCTTGATTGTAGGAGGAAGGTATCTGTCTTTAACCATTAAGTATGTTGTTAGCTGTAGGTTTTTTGTAGATCCCATTTATCAAGTTGAGGAAGTTCCCTTCTATTTCTATTTTTCTGAGAACTTTTATCATGGGTATTGAATTTGTCAGATGCTTTTTCTGCATTGAGTAATATGCTCATATGATTTTTCTTGGCTTGTTAATGTGAATTATACTGTTTAATATTTGAATATTGAACCAGCTTTGTATCCCTGGAAAAAACCCTGCTGGATCATGGCATATTAATTCTTTTTATATACTGCTGAATTCCACTTGCTTGTATATTTTTTAAGGATATTTGCATCTATATTAATGAGGGATATTGGTTGGTCATTTTTTCATACTGTTGTTGTCTAGTTTTGACATCAGGGTAATACCAACTTCAAAGATAAATTGGGAAATATTTCTCCCTCTACTATTTCCTAGAAGAGATAATGTAGAACTGGTGTTAAGTTTTTTAAATAATTGGTAGATTTCTTGAGTGAAGTCATCTGGACCTGAAGATTTCTTTTGGGGGGTAAAGTTTTATATTATGAATTTAATTTCCTGAATAGTTATGGGGCTATTCAAATTATATAGTTCATAATGAGTGTGTTTTGATAATTTGTATTTTTTGAAGAATTGGTCCATTTCCTCTAAGTTGTCAAATTTATGTGTGTGGAGTGTTTATAGAATTCCCTTATTATTATCCTTTTGATGGGAAGGAATGACTTTGATTAACCCAAATACAGCTTTGAAGCTAGAGTCAGTCCTCCCCAATTGCATGGCTAAAACAATAATAGTGAGGTGACAATTAGAAGGATAATTGAGATATTGTGAGGAAATGAGAAAGTTCTGGGTATACAACCTACAGCGCCATCACACCAACTCTTAAATTTAATAAAATATCATTTGCCGGTTTTATATGATTACCCTTCTAAGTAAATTTTAAACTTGGTTTGTCACATTTCAAAATAAATTCCACTGGGACCTACAATTAAATTTCATTAAATTTATAGATTAATTATAAGGGTGTGTGTGTGTGTGTGTGTGTGTGTGTGTGTGTGTGTACGTGCGCACGCACGTGCGTGCGCACATGCAGGTTCCTACAGGGAAGGAATCAGAGTCAGTGCTTAAGTATGCCCGAAAAAAAAAAATCCTCTGCTTTTTATTGCCTCAGAAAATTTATCACTCATTGCTGTATATTTTTGCATCATGTGCTAGTAATTATTTAGACTTGGTTGTAACTTATTTGGAAGTGAAGTAATTTCATACAGAAAAGTTGCAGGAATACAAATTTATTTTTCTGATTTCTCCCTGTTCATTGTTTTTTTAATACCACATCATCCTCTTAGTTTAGCATTATTAGTTATTTCACTGCTTTACATACTTAAGTCATTCTTTCCAAAGAATATATGGTAGGTTTTGAGGCCTTGCATTGCCCCCCAAAAAGTATCTACCTTATAAACACAAAACTATCTACACTTGAATGCTAGTGAATGTTGAATTCTAGATTAAAATGCATTTCTTTGAGAACATTGAACAACTTGCTTCATTGTTGAGAAAGGAGAATGCTATTCAATATCCAAACCCAAAAGCTTAATTTATTTGCTTGCTAAGCCAGAGATAGCTTTTCATGTATGATAATCTCTCTGAAGAAAGTAGGGAGCTGAACTAGTAAGTTCAAGAGTGAGTTAGACTTGTAAATTTCCTTTCTTTTTTCTGAAAGAGTTTGTGTAAATTGGAATTACAATTCCTTGTATTTTAATAGAACTTGCCTATAAAACTGTGTGGTTTTAATGAACATCAGGATGTTCATTATGGGAAGGTTTCTTAATGACTAAGATTGAATGCTAGTACCTTTTTAGTTTTTATTTTTCTATAAATTTGCACATTTTAGTTTTCAGATTTATTAATAAAGTTGCTTATAGTATTGCCAGGTGTTTTGAATGTCTGAAGCATCCATAATTAGGACTCCCTTTTCATTCTTGGTATTTGGGTATGTTTTTCCTTTATTCATTTATCAGTCTTGCCAAACTATGTCCATTTTTAGTCGTGGCAAAGAACTACCTTTGTATTCTATTGAGCCTTTCTCCTATATCATTGTTTTCTGTTTCATTAAATTCTACTTTTATTTGTATTACTTCATTTTTTCTACTTTATATTTTACTTTTCTAACTGCTTAAGACAGATGCTCAGTTCATTAATTTAAGATTTTCTGATTTTCCTGATGTAACTATTTACAACTAGGATTTCTCTATATATAGTCCTTTTGCTGCATCCCACAGATTGGCTATGTAGTCTTTTTATTACTTTACTTCTCTAAATATTTTCACAATTCTATTATAATTTCTTCTTTGACTCATAAAGTTTTAGAAGTTTCCAAACAGGAGGTTTTTAAAAAGCTCTTTTTGTTATGGTTGTCAGAGAATATGGTTGTAGGATACCAAGTACTTGAAAGTTACTGGGACTTTCTCTATTGCCTAACATTTGATCAATTTGTATGTTTATTCCATTTGTATTATCTTTGGAAGTAATATATGTGTATGTTTATTAGATCAGATTAATAGTTTTGCTGTCAGTTCTTTTTTTTTTTTTTTTTAAGTTTATTTTGAGAGAGAGAGAGACAGTGCACATGTACAAGCAGGGAAGAGGCAGAGGGAGAGAGATAATAGGAAGCAGGCCCTGCGCTATCAAGCATGGATCCCCTCACGGGGCTCCATCCCACAAGCTGTGAGATTGTGACCTGAGCTGAAATCAAGAGTCTGATGCTTAACCACTGAGCCACCCAGCCACCCCTTGATGTCAGTTCTTACCTAGCCTTACTAATTTTTTTTTGTCTCCTTGATTTATACTGAGATGAGTATGTTAAAAATTGTCCTCTGTGATAATGGAGTTGTCTACTTTTCCTGTGGTTCTATCAATCTATTTTGGAACTATGTTAATAGGTACATATAAGTTTAGCTGTTAAATATATTTCATAACATCTTCTATTATGTATTGAACTAGTTTTTGTAGTGAACTTCTTTATTACTGGTAATGGTTTGCCTTAAAGTCCTTTTGTGTGTTATTAATATAGCTACACTAGTTTTGTTTTGATTAGTATTAGTATTGCCTGTTTTTTTTGTGTTTTTTCATATTTTTCCTTTAATCCTTTCAGGGCTCTTAGGGTTTTGGTGTATCTCATTTGAAAAGCATGTATACTACTACTAATTAATTAAACCTCATAAAAAATGTTTTCTATGTGGTTACAGTGCTGAAGCTGCTGAAAGATGGCAGAAGAAGTGGTGGTAATAGCCAAATTTGATTATGTGGCCCAACAAGAACAAGAGCTGGACATTAAGAAGAATGAGAGATTATGGCTTCTGGATGACTCTAAATCCTGGTGGCGAGTTCGAAACTCCATGAATAAAACGGGTTTTGTGCCTTCTAACTATGTGGAAAGGAAAAACAGTGCTCGGAAAGCATCTATTGTAAAAAACCTAAAGGATACCTTAGGTAAGTTATTTTGTATTAAAACACCAACAATACTTTTTTTTTTTAATAGTTTCTTTTAATTTGTATTTATTTTTGAGAGAGAGACAAGAGCATGAATGGGGGAGGGACAGAGAGAGAGGGAGACACAGAATCTGAAGCAGGCTCCAGTCTCCGAGCTGTCAGCACAGAGCCCAACGCGAGGCTTGAACTCACAGACCATGAACGAGATCATGACATGAGCCTAAGTCAGATGCTTAACTGAGCTACCCAGGCACCCCAACAATACATTCTTTTAAATGGATGCTAGAGCTTGGTTTTTTGTACAGAATTTTGGCAGCATTGGGCAGAATTGACCAGAGAAGACCAGGACTAGAATTTCAGGTAGGCCAGGTAAGTTTGGCTTGTAGCAGGTATTCAAGTCAGAAGACTGTTAAAGGTCATAAGTGTTAGTGGGTATTTTCTATAAATCTAGCTGATGTTCAAGGGCCAAACCAGAGTGGTGCTAAATAGCAGAACTGACTTCTAGCCTGTACTCCTTGAACCATGAGTGCCTGTTGGAGTGTAGGTAGATTCTGCATTTAAGTGAGACAAGGATAAATGAGGGAGATTTAGAATTGCTTCCATGGCGTTAAGGCAACTTATTTAACTTGGCATATTGCTGTATTTTAACCTTTAATAGCTTACATTTCGAATTTTGCTCTCAAAAACAAACCATCATTTTATTCTTCCATTTGATGAGAGTTTTAAATTGTGAATCATTACTGTAGATTAGCATATACCAAACTGATGTCTTTCCTATTTTGTTTTTCTTTTTTGCCTCTAACTGTAGTTTGTTTTTACTAGCCCTCCATTAGGACCAGAGATAATGGAACCCATTTCACACTGGGCTTGGCTGAGCTGACAGGAAGGAAATATGCACAGATGAGGACTGGCCTCTTTTTTCTTTTAATTTAAACTCTCCTTAGCTGACAGGAAGGAATTGGGAGGGACAGAATTTCATTTTTGGTATTCAGGCAAACATGCTGTTACTTAGTGGTCCTTTGTCTATATGTAGAAGAGAAAGCAAAATTTTTCCTTGCAGAGATAGTTTGGGAATAATGTGGCATGATTAACAAATATGAAATATTATTGACTAACTGCTTTATATTTTATTTCTTAAACATAATTGTTATTCTAGACTAGAGTGTTCTTTCAGTTATCAGCAATAGAAGACAAACAGCAAAAACTAAAATATAGTATAACTCAAAGTAAATACAAAATGTTAGAATATTGGTTTGTGTGATAATAACATTTCCAGTATTCTAAAGGTAGTTTAATAACGAGTTATTAATCTGAATTTTCACCGTAACTTTTAACTGTGTATCTGAGGTTAATTTTAGAGAGCACAAGCAGGGGCGGGGAGTGAGAGAGAGAGGGGCGGGGGGAGTCAGTCTCAAGCAGGCTCCACACTCTGTGCAGAGCCCATTACAGGGCTTGATCCCATGCGCAGAGCCCCATGTGGGGCTGGAACTCATGAACCATGAGATCATGACTTGAGCAGAAATCAAGAGTCGGACACTCAACTGACTGAGCCACCCAGGCACCCTTATTAGTTTTTAGTATTCGTTTTTTAAGTGGAAGACAAAATCAGAAGACTTTCCTTGACTAGCTGAAGACACCAGAGTTAGAATCAGGAATACTTCTGATTTTGTAAATATTGGACACTTACTTAAAGCATGTAGATCAGAAGTATTGGGGAAAATTAAGGTAACTTCTATCAAGAAAGTATGCCTCATAGTGATGAAGACACAGAAGGGACTAGGGCTACACCTAGATAGACTTTTTTGTTCCTTTTTAAAGGATACTGATATCCTGGGACTAGAGCAGATGTGTAAACAAAAGATTGCGAAAAACCTTAATATCATAGAGCAAAGAAGAAAAATATCCCACTTTTAGATACTATTGCATATAAATTTATAAAGCCCAACTAGATAGGGGCACCTGGGTGGCTCAGTCTGTTGAGTGTCCGATTCTTGATTTCAGTTCAGATCATGATCTCCTGTTTCATGAGTTCCAGTCCTGCATGGGGCTCTGTGCTGGCAGTATGGAGCTTGCATGGGATTCTCTCTCTTCCTCTCTCTCTGCCCCTTCCCTGCTCATGCTCTCTCTCTCTCTCAATAAATAGACATTAAAAAAAAAACAAAAAACAATTTTATATATGTATATAAAAAGCCTAACTAGATAGAATTTTTATTATTTGTTAACACTCCTGGGAAACCTTGTATACTATTTTCTGATATTATTAAGATAATTTTGGCAAGACTTTAAGTTCTAGGATATCTCTGTTAACTTTATTACTATATTACATTTATTGCTGCCTATATTGCAGGGTACTTGAAAGCATTTGTTTTATATTAATGATTTTTAGTTCTCCTTTATAATGATGTATATCCACCTTTTGTATCAGATTGCCTTCTCTTTGTATTTCTAACCCCCTTTTTGGTAACTTAAATGTCCCATGTAGTTAATGGTTTTGTTTGACAATGATTATGCTGGTGGAGACTTTGTTTGAAAGTTAAGAAAGAAAAGGAGAAAACAAAGGAAAGCGTGAATTCATGAATATATTTTCAACTACTGAAAATACATGCTTTAAAGCTTCTTCCAAAATAAGGCTGAATAATAAGGTAACATTTGTGGCCATGATGATATACTTGTTTTACAGGTTCTGTTTTAGTTCAGAGGGGAAAGAGTTTTGGAAGGAGAGAAGCCTCAGAAAGGCTTTCTATTCCCTGGGTGTGGGCCAAGTCACATGGATTGGGTGTGGGGAGTTTCAGTGTTGCAGAACAGACCAGGAAGCTCACTGAAATTATCCTGAGCTGTGTTAACAGACTGACAAAAGAGAACACGGGTTTTTATTCAAAATGGATTGGTTAAACGTCTTTAAAGATTTTTTCAGTAAGTTCATCTGTTTATTAAATCCATACTTTTCTTGTAGTTTTTGAGTTAGATATTTCACTTTAGTGAATTTAAAGAAAAACTGTATGGAGAGAACCAGGTGCATTTATATAATAGGCTGGTGCTTTGTATTGTCTATGATACATAAGCTAAATGGTGATACTTCATAAAATATTAGTTTTGACTTGATAAGTAAAATAGTTTTAAAATGCTTTAGTTCCAGTGTTTAAATAATAAGTAGGAAAAGGATATAAATGAGTTTGCAGTTTTAATTTGGTAACTTTGAACTTAGCATAGACATTTGAAGTGTTAAATTGTAAACATACTAAAAATGTGAAGAAAAGAACGGATTAGGTGAGCAAGTTCCTTCAGCCTCAATATTTGAATTAACATGATATTGTTTTAGTACCTTTTACCTAGATTTTAGAGAAACAGTGTAGAAAGTAATATTGAATAAAGCAGCAGTAAAAGGAATGTTTTGATTTAATCAATGTAAGATTGCTAGAAGCTGCTATTTTGGTAAATGTGAGATTTTATATTTTGAAATGAGTTGGAGAGCAGCTGCATCCAAAGAAAATGAAAATACTGAAAAGCATGGTGAATTATTGGGATTGTTTTTGAGTTCATTTTATAAAGTAATACTAATACTAACTTATAAGAGCCTAATGTGTATATTTGCTGATGGCCTTTTTATGATCTTACGATAGTGAACTTGATTTGATCTCTTTGAACATTTGCTTGGTGTTTCTAGAAAAATGAACAGAGGAGTTGTTGTAGAAGTTTCTTATGCATAAGGAATCTAGGGAAACAAAGAGTAACCTGTTGAGAGATTTCAGGGAAAGGGCAAAATGGAAAAGGAGCAAGTACTTTGTTGAAAAGAATACTGTAATTGTACTATTAAGACTCATTTGTTTCTTCAGTTAACTTTGGTGGCCAAGTGAATCCTTCTGGAATAGATCTCCTTTGTTTACTTTTTGGGAAGTTAATACATTTTTAGATCCACTTTTTGGATTAGTTTTCCTTTTAGAAAGCTTATTAATTTATTCATTCATTTATCAACATATTTTTCTTGAGAGCCAACTGCAAGCCAGATAAAAATTATAGAATGAAAAACTAATACTAACTCTCATGGAACTTAACATGGTGAGGAGGTAGATGGTAGTGGTTATTTAATATTGATAATACAGTGGATTTCATGTCTCAGTTTGGTCGTAAATGATGTTGACCATAAATCAACTATAGAAATGGTATAAAAAGAATATATTGTATCATTAAGATGGTGATTCATTATATACTATCAATTCAATAATAACATCATCATTTACTCTTTTGTCTTAGAAAGTTGATAATCTTAAAAACGTTTGTAGACTGAGGGTCAGGGTTTATAACCAAGGTATTCCTTTTCTCATTACCTGCAGCAAGCCAAAGATTGAATTTACTTTGCTTTGCAGTAGAAGATACAGTGTATCTTTGTGTGGTGGCTAGAATAAAAAAAGAGGGCTCAGGATTTTAGGTAAAACAGAATAATCAAAAACAATAATTTATTTTATTTCATATAGATGAAATGAACAGATAAAAATACAAAAATTTAAGTAAAATTTGTAATGGGAAAGGTGCTTGGGCAGCTCAGTTGGTTAAGCATCGGACTCTTGATTTAAGCTCAGGTCATGATCTCACAGTTCATGGGATTGAGCCCCAAGTTGGGTTTTGTACTGATAGTGTGGAGCCTGCTTGGGATTCTTTCTCTCTCCCTGTCTCTCTCTCTCTCTCTCTCTCTCTCAGTCTCTCTCTCTCAATCTCTCTCTCTCTCTCTCTCTCTCTCCTTCTCTCTCTGTCCCTTCCCTGCTCATGGGCACATGCACTTTTTTCTCTCTCTCTGTCAGATAAACTTGTAATGAAAAGAACACCATTTATATGTATTTAGAATTCCCTAGTTGTGCTCCCAAATGTACCCCTTACTTAGCCATGTGGTTGAAGGTATATAACTAAACTTCCCTGATTTCTTATTCCTTATTTGTGAAGGAGAGAGTTAGGCAAGACTAGATGATCCTGGGAAGTCCCTTCTAATTCCGAAAGTCTTATAATCCTGGTAAACCACTGATGAGTTTTACGTGTGATAGAAATCAGGGGGAAATCCATGAGGGAAAGAGAACTAGTTTTGAAGAAGTAGGAACATAAGAACAGAACTATATAGTTCCTTAAAGAATTAGAAGGATCAGTAGTACTTTCTTCAGCTTCCTTTTATTGAACATTTATTTAGTCAGTGATTTAGATGGAGGAAAAGTGACATGCTTAAAATAAAGAAGAGCTAATGCTGGAAAAATAATACATTGGGTTCAGATATATGTTTGAAACGTAAAAACTGAGAAATAAACAAGGTGAATCGGGACAGACATTAATGTAAAATTCTAATTTGAACTAATTTAAAATTTTTAGTTACTTAAAATTGTTTTTAATGTTTATTTTTGAGAGAGAGACAGACAGTGCATGAACGGGGCAGGGGCAGAGAGAGACGGAGACCCAGAATTCGAAGCAAGCTCTAGGCTCTAAGCTGTCAACACAGAGCCTGACACGGGGCTCGAACCCATAAGCTCGTGAGATCATGATCCGAAGCTGGATGCCCAACTTGACTGAGCCACCCAGGCTCCCCAAAGTAAAAATTTTAAAAGGAATTAAAAAGATTGCTGAGAACCTGGCTTGGCAGGATTTTATATCAGTAAAAGACTTATCAAGAGCTGCTGTGATAATGTGGGTGCTAAAGAATTTCAATGCAGTTCATGATAACATTAATTCAGATCTTTGCAGTTCAAGTGAAAGGATGCAAATAGCTACTTCATGTGTGTGTGTGCTGGCCAAATAAAACATGTGACATAGTTGTCCACTTTGGATAGATACATACTTGAACTGTGGTATTGAGAAAACTTAGATGCTTCCAAATACTGGCATCCAGTATTGCAGTATCAAGGATCTGCAAACCAGGTTACATAAACGTAGTTATGCGTACAAAGATTTGCCTTAGGAAGAGGACAGTTGTCATGTGACTGGAATATTCACAATGCTCAACTAGATTCTTAAAAATTAGATTCTTAAAAACTTTGTTAATAATACATTGTTTTGGCCAAGAAACAGTACTATAGGAGGAAAGAAGTAAGACCAGTGGGTAAGAGTGAGGGGAAGATTGGAAGCTATATCAGTACTTTTGGTTTTATTTTTAAAAAAGCTAATGATAAAAATTGATAAAGTTTTGGAGTGGTGGCAGGGTTTGGAGCTGATGGCCAAGAAAGTACTCTTGAAGATGTCTTTAGTGCAAAAAGGTGGTCTTATTAAAGCACGGGGACTGGACCTGTGGGCAGAAAGAGCTGCCCTGGGACCGTGACTGGTTATATACTTGGGAGTTGGGGGAGGTAAAGTCAAAAGGGCGTTTCCAAAGAGATTTTCTTCTGCTAAAGAAGACTCAAAGGATACTGGAGGCCTAGGGTTTTTTGTTTGTTTGTTTGTTTGTTTTTTGTCAAGCTAGCATTGTTCTTCTTTTTAGCAAAGCATTAACGTTAAGATAGTAGGGAGTTCCTGGAGAAATGTTTTTTTACTCTGCCAGCCTCAAGTATTTGTCAGTAGGCTGCAGGTTATAAGGAAATTTAATTTTATCTGCCATTTCCTTCTGCCTTTGTTTCCCACATCAAAAATGACTGCCTCAGAATTGTGCACATCCTTAGTGCTGAGACCTGAGCATTCCCTTCCAACTCTGGCCAGGTCTAGTTATAAAATGCAATAATAAATATATAAGTGTTTTTGAAAAATTAAGTGCCAGAAGCACTAGGAGTAATAACTACTATTGATTAATGGAGTGCCTGCTATGTGCTATGCACTGTGCTGAGTGCTTTACATATAAACTTAAAAAAAAAATTTTTTTTTTTTTTAATTCATGCAGTAGGTATTTACCACACACCACCATTTCACAAACCAGGAAACTGGAGTTTAAAGAAAATTAAATAACTTGACCAAGATCAAATTGACCAGTAAATAGCAGGACTAAAATTTAAATTTAGGGTTTCATTAGACTTTTCCTAGTTGTACCCATTATGACTAAAGAGTAGAGGAAGAATTAGAGTCAGATAAGCAATGGATTAGTAGGATTTGACACAAGAGAGACTAAGATTAGGAGGATTGTGTAGGACTAACTATGAAGTTGAAAAGAATTTAGAAAAGGTAATACCTTGATCTGAGGGAGCTTGCTTATTGTGGAATGATCTCATTATTGCTGATTATAACATAGTTGAGAAATTAAGAGAAACTGATATTTACATTTGTATAATTTTGTAAAGTACTTTTCCATGCATTTTCTCATTGTTAACAAGAAATCGGAAGGACCATTTTTTAGCAAATAGAGAGAGAGGGCAATAATAAACAGGTTCTTCCCAAAGAGTTGGAAGCAGAGGGGGGAAAAGGCAAGCTTTCGATTATACATACATTTGTCAGTCATTCCCATGATGAACATTAATAGAACACTTAATATGGGCCAGACTGTGGAAGTAGGTGATTAAAAACATGGTGTTTGATCTCAAAGAAATAAATATGGGTATACAGAGGGTTGAACATTGTGGTAAAAATATTTACAAAGAGCAGTAATGCCACAAAGGAGAAATATATCTGTTCTGTTTTGGGGAGAGAGGGAAAATTTCCAGTGAGAAGAAGATACCTTGTTTGAGTCTTGAGGAATGAGGGTGGCAAGTGTTTGAAATAAAATACATTGTGGGCAAAGGCTCAGAGTCTTTCAAGAGCATGAGTTTTTTTGGGTACTGAAGCGCTTATATGCCTGTAGCATTAGTGTGAGGTTGAAGAAATGCTCACAAGAGAGACAGAGGGTTTTGTGTTGCATAGAAAAACAAATATTCTAAGCTTATGTTTTTTTCCCTGAAATATTTCTGGCCTCTGAGATTAAAATAGGTTGTTTTCAGTGTTTTCCACGAGTCTGTCCAAAAATTCTTCATTCTTTTTTTGACAGTGTATAATTAGTCTTAGACATCTTTTTCAGAATTAAAAAAAAATCATTTTGAAACTAGCCTTTAGCTTCAAGTTTAAAATTTGGATATATATCACTCTTCAATTTTAATCAATGTAGCAAACGTTTATTGAGTATCTGGTATGCACACAGTTCTAAATAGCATAGGAAATGCAGAAGATTATTGAGACATGGAATGCTCCTTTCCGGAATCTGATGACTAGTAGATGAGCTTAAAAGACTTGTATGCTGTCATACAAGTACCTCAGAAGTACAGGGTGCTGGGTGCTTTAAAAAGGAGAGCTTACATCATTGGCGGATGATGGTGGGAAATGAAGTATGTTGGAAAACATAACATGGGAAATGAATAAAATAATTTGAAATGGCACTTCTTGAATGGGTAAGTTTTTGATAGGGAGAAGTTTTAATAAGGTTTTGGGAAGAAACTAGCAAATAAGGCAAAGGAAGATTGAAATGTTATTTATTCAGGGGACTTAAGTGACCCATTTTTTTTTTTAATTTTTTTTTCAACATTTTTTATTTATTTTTGGGACAGAGAGAGACAGAGCATGAACGGGGGAGGGGCAGAGAGAGAGGGAGACACAGAATCGGAAACAGGCTCCAGGCTCCGAGCCATCAGCCCAGAGCCTGACGCGGGGCTCGAACTCACGGACCGCGAGATCGTGACCTGGCTGAAGTCGGACGCTTAACCGACTGCGCCACCCAGGCGCCCCAAGTGACCCATTTTTATTAAGATTTAGGATAGTTTATCAAAGCTAGAACAAACATTCCTAAAATTCATATGGAACCACAAAAGACCCCGAATAGCCAAAGTAATACTGAAAAAGAAAACCAAAGCAGCAGCATCACAATCACAGACTTTAGCCTTTACTACACAAAGCTGTAATCATCAAGACAGTATGGTATTGGCACAAAAACAGGCACATAGACCAGTGGAACAGAATAGAGAACCCAGAATTGGACCTACAAATGAATGGCCAACTGATCTTTGACAAAGCAGGAAAGAGTATCCAGTGGAAAAAAGACCGTCTCTTTAGCAAATGGTACTGGGAGAACTGGGCAGCAACATGCAGAAGAAAGATACAGGATAATTGCAGGGCATTATGGGAAGAATCTTATTTAACATTTATATCTGTACTGTGCTCTTACTTTACCTTATTTTATTCACTTCTTACAACAGTATCATGGTAAGTGGTGTTTTCTCCATTTCTAAACTCAGAAAAATGAAATCATTTGCTCAAGTTTCCACAGTAAGTGGTATAGCTGGGATTTGAACCCAAAGGCTCATATAAAGTCGATGCTGTTTTCATTACTCTGTACCATAAGCCTAGAAAGGAAGGGTGAGGACATTCTGGAGAGGGCTATAGATTCTAGGAAGAGTACTTCTCTTAATTTGATAGGTATGAAGAGCCACTGTTGGCTTTTGAGCAATAATATCATCTGATTGCAACTATATTTACAGTTAGATGGATGATGGGTAGAAGTGGGACAGATTGGATTAGTAAGGAAACTAGTTTAGAGGGTATTGAAGACTCAAGCACAACAAAATGGGCCTGAAATAGTGTGCAAATAGTGGGAATAGAAAGTGTTGGCAGAAAGGGAATAAGGATTTGATGCAGGAATCTTTTTAAGAAAGGAAATTTGTATGAGGTATAAATCATATAACAAAATGAATCTTTTTAAAGTGTGTTGTGCAACCATCATATCTAGTTCCAAACCATTTTTATGACTCCCCCCCCCCCCCAAAAAAAAAAAAAACCCATTCCCATTAAGCGGTCACTACCCATTACCCTATCTCTTTATCCCATGGTAATTGATAATCTGCTTGCTGTCTGTCTGGATTTACATTCTGGCTATTTCATGTAAATGGAATCATAAAATATGTTATCTTGTGTCTAGTTTCTTTCACTTGGCCTTCTGTTTTTGAGGTTTATCTGTTGTAGCATATATCAGTGCTTCATTCCTTTTATGGCTGAATAATATTCCATTAAATGGGTATGTACTGTGTTTTGTTTATCCATTAATCTGTTGATGGACACTTGGGTTGTTTCTACCTTTTGGTTATTGTGTATAGGGAAGCTATGAACATTTGGGTACAAGTATTGGAATATCTGTTTTCAGTTCTTTTGAGTATATACCTAGGAGTGGAATTACTGGATCATATGGTAATTATGTTTTTAACATTGTGAAGAACCATTACGTTGTTTTCCACAGCAGTTGTAACATTTTATACTTTGATCAACAGTGTAAGAAGGGTTCCAGTTTTCCCATATCCTCACCAACACTTGTTATTTTCCTTTTTTGTTGGTTTGGTTTGGTTATAGCTATCCTAATTGGTGTGAAGTGGTATTTCATTTTGGTTTTGATTTGTATTTCTCTAATGACTAATGATGTTGAACATCTTTTCATGTGCTTTTTGGGCATTTGTATATCTTTGTTGGGGAAATGTTTGTTCAAGTGTTTTGTCCATTGTCGAAATAGGTTCTTTTTGTTGCTAGGTTCTAAGTTCTTTAGATGTTCTGGATATAGACTGTAATATTTATTTATTTATTTGTTTATTTAAGAAAGAGAGCACAAGTGAGCAAGGGGCAGAGAGAGAGAGAAATGGGGCTCACCTGGGGCTCATGCTTTACCCAAAGCGGGGCTCATGCTCACCCAATGTGAAACTCGAACTCATGAACTGTGAGATCATGACCTGAGCCGAAGTAGGATGCTTAACAACTGAGCCACCCAGGTGCCCTATTTATTTATTATTGCTTATGCTTTTGGGGTCAAATCTAAGAATTCATTGCTAATACACAGGTCATGAAGATTTTCCTCTGTGTTTTCTTTGGAGGATTTTAAAGTTTTAACTCTTATATTTGAGTATTTTATCCATTTTGAGTTAATTTTTGTTTGTGAAATAGGAGTCTAACTTCATTCTTTAGCATGTAGATATCCGTTTCTCCTTGCACCATTTGTTAAAGAGACTATTCTTTCCCCCATAAATGGCCTTGGCACCCTTGTTGAAAATCAGTTGACCACAGATGTAGGAATTTATCTCAGGGCTCTCACCTCTATTCTGTTGGTCTATATGTCTGTCCTTTTGTGCCAGTACCATACTGTTTTGAATACTTTGGCTGAGTAGTAAGTTTTGAAATTGGGAAGTGTGAATCCTTCTGTTTTATTTTCATTTTTAAAGATTGTTTTGGTTATTTGGTGTCCCTTGCAATTCCATATGAATTTTAGAATCAGCATTTTCATTTCTGTAAAAAGTATTGGAACTTTGGTAAGGATTAAATGGAAGCTGTGGATCACGTTGGTTAGTTATTGCCATGTAAAACTATTAAGCCTTCAAGTCCATAATACAGAATGTCTTACCATTTATTTAGTCTACTTTAATTTCTTTCAGCAGTACTTTGTAGTGTTCAGTATACTGGTCTTGTATCTCCTTGATTAATAAATTTAACCTATGTATTTTATTCTTAATGCTATTATAAATGGAATTGTTTCCTCAATTTCCTCTTCAGATTGTTCACTGCTGCTGTGCAGAAATACAACTGGTTTTTGTGTGTTGATTTTGTATCTTGCAACTCTGCTAAATTTGTTTAATGTAACATTTTTTGTGTGTGGATTTTTTTAGGATATTCTCTGTATATGGTTATGTCATCTGCAAATAAAGATGATTTTACTTCTTCCTTTCTGGTTTGGATGTCTTTTATTTCATTCTCTTGCCTAATTGCCCTGGCTAGCACTTCTAGTACAGTGTTGAATAGAGGTGGGTGAAAGGGCATCCATGTCTTGTTCTTGATCTTAGCTTTCAGTCTTTTACCATTGAGTGTGTTGTTAACTGTAGGTTTTTTTAAATAGATGCCCTTTATGATATTGAGGAAATTGCCTTATATTCCTAGTTTGCTGATACTCTTTATCGTGAAAGGATGTTAGATTTTATCCATTGCTTTTTCTGTATCAGTTGAGACGATCATGTGGGTTTTTTCCCTCTGTTGTATTAATGTAGTATATAATGTTGATTTTCATGTGTTGAACTACTCTTACATTCCTGGGACAAATCACCCTTTATCATGATGTACACTTCTGTTAATATGCTGCTATATTGTTTGCTAGTATAGATTAACCCTGTTTTTGCAGATTCCATATTTGTGAATTGGGCTCCTTGTTAAAACTTATTTATAAGCCCTCAAATCGATAGTTGTGATGCCTTTGTGGACTTGTGCAGAGTGGCAGAAATTTTGAGTTGCCTGATGCACATGTTGTCAGCTGAGGTTGAACAAGGTGATGCTCTGCCTTTTTTGTTTCAGCTCTCATATTGTAAATAAGTGTCCTTTATGCAGTCTGTTTAGTGCCATGATTTTTGCATTCTTGTGCTTTTAAAAAAGTCTCTATATTGTAGAACTGTCAGTTTCTTTCTTTAATTCTGTCAGTTTTTGCTTTGTATGTCTTGGGGTTCTCTTGTTAGGCATGTATAATATTTGTAATTACTATGTTTTCTTGATGGATTGACCCTTTTATCAATATATAATGTCTGTCTTCATCTTCTGTAACAACTTTTGTCTTGAAGTCTGTGTTGTCTGATACTAACAGACAGCTGTGCCACCCCAGCTCTCTTTTGGTTACCATTGTCATGGACCATCTTTTTCCATCCTTTCATTTTCCAACCTGTCTGTATCTCTGGATCTAAAGTGAGTGCTTATAGATAGCATAGAGTTGGATCTTATTTTTAAATTCATTCTGCCAGTGTCTGTCCCTTTAATCCAGTATTTTAATTCATTTATGTTTAAAGTAATTACCCATAAGGAAGGCCTTCTGCTGTTTTGCTCTTTATTTTCTACAGGTCTTAAGCCTTTTCTCTCCTCATTTCCTGTATTACTGTCTTGTTTTGTAATTGATTTTTTTTTCTGATGTACCATTTTCCCTTCTCATTTCTTTTCTTATATATGTTTTAGTATTTCCTTAGTGATTACCGTGAGGATTACCATTAACATCTTAACTTTTTAGCAGTCAAGTTTGAATTAATGGAAATTTAGCTGGTATGCAAAACTATTCCTTTGTAGTTCCATTTTTATACATTGTGTGCCCATTTACCTAGATTTGAAATTACTATTTTCTACATTTGTATCTTAAATCATATAGGAAAAAAGGATGTACAAGTCAAAAGTCTAATACTACTGGCTTTTATATTTATGAATGGAGCTACCTTTACTGTTGTTCTTTATTTCCTCATATGGCTTCAGGTTACTTTTCAGTGTCTTTTCATTTTAGCCTGGAGGACTTTATTTAGCATTTCTTGTAGCACAAGTCTAGTGTGACAAACTCCTTCAATTTTTGTTTATGTAGGAGTGTCTTAATTTCTCCTTCATTTCTAAACAGCAGTTTTGCTAATTATAGAATTCTTGGTTGACAGTTTTCTAGTATCAGATTCTACCCCCTTCCTAGGGTTTGATGTTGCTTCTAATTGTGCGTTGTTGTTTGCTTGTTTAGTGACTTCCCTAAACTGTTTTTGTAAAGTCTGTATTCTTTGTCGTGTGTGGCCTCTGAAGGTGCTGTTCTGTCTTTTCCTTCCTTCAGTCTGTCTGTTCCTTATCCTGGTCGTTGTCCCTTACCCCAACGTGCTGCATCAATTAAATGATTTCAGTAAAAGAATGGGAATGTTCCAGGTCCAGTGAAACCAAGGCAAGCCATTGTGCCAGTCCTTCACGTGGCTGCCAGACAGGTTGAAACTCACAATCACAATTCTTTGAGAATAAGCTCCCTCTGGCATTAGAAGTGCCAGTTGCTGTCCTCAAAGCCATTGTGGGCAGGCAATTTGAAATGCCACAGCATTCTCTTACTTCAGAGCAGCAGTTTTTTTCACTAAGCCTTGCCCTAGTTTTTGTAAGGTTTTTCTAAGTTCTTTTTTTTTTTTACTAGATTCCAGAGTGCTGCAGAAGTTTATTCTGACAGTATCTGCCAGCTCATTAATTAGTTTTTTGGATGGATGGAGCCCTAGAATTAATTCCCTATTCTGTCAGAAATCTCTGATGTGAGGATTTTTCAGGATGATATCATGAATACCACAAGTAAGGAAGTTGGGAGGGAGGGAGTTGATTTATGGGTATGGGAGAGGCTAGTTTCATTTGGAAAAGAGTGTTGTACTTGAGGTGCTAAGAGTACAGTCTGGTAGATGTATAGCAATGTCTGAATTGTGGTGCTTGAATTCCAGAAAGAGCTTAAAACTGCAAAGAGACCTTGGAGCTTTCTATATAGAAGTTGTGGAAGATGAAAGTATAAGATTTCTTTGAAGTAGAGTGGAAGTCCAGGCACTGTATCTTGGGAAACACTTTTCAACTATAAGGAATCATTCACTTTTTCATTCAGCAAACATTCACTTTGTTCCTATTACTAGTGTGGGCACTGGAGATACAAAGGTACCAAGATCTAGTTTTCTAGTTTTCTGTCTTCAAGAAACAAGTATGATGCAATTTTATAACAAGGTTTAGAGGAGCCCGGACAGATGCACACAAGAATATTTAGTCACTAGGGAATGCAGGAGGCTTTTAGGGAAGTTAAAAGAGACAACAGTAGAGAGAGTAATCTGTGATCTTAGTTGCCACATAAAGAGTTTGAAAAGAATGAGGACTCTAAAAAGGTACTGATTTGGCAGTAAAGAAATGACACAGTTTTTATAAGAATGGTTTAATGAGGAGAGTCCGGAAGATGGCGGCGTAGGAGGACGCTGGGCTCACCGCGCGTCCTGCTGATCACTTACATTCCACCTACACCTGCCTAAAGAACCCAGAAAACCGCCAGAGGATTAGCAGAAGGGAGTCTCCGGAGTCAAGCGCAGACTAGAGGCCCACGGAAGAGGGTAGGAAGGGCGGCGAGGCGGTGCGCGCTCCACGGACTGGCGGGAGGGGGCCGGGGCGGAGGGGCGGCTCGCCGGCCAAGCAGAGCCCCCGAGTCTGGCCGGCAAAAGCGGAGGGGCCGGACGGACTGTGTTCCGACAGCAAGCGCGACTTAGCGTCTGGGAGGTCATAAGTTAACAGCTCTGCGCGGAAAGCGGGAAGGCTGGAGGACAAAGGGAGGGAGAGCTGCTGAGCCCCCGGACGGCAGAGCTCAGCTTGGCGGGGAACAAAGGCGCCAGCGCCATCTCCCCCGCCCATCCCCCAGCCAAAATCCCAAAGGGAACCAGTTCCTGCCAGGGAACTTGCTCGCTCCGCGCAAACACCCAACTCTGTGCTTCTGCGGAGCCAAACCTCCGGCAGCGGATCTGACTCCCTCCCGCTGCCACAGGGCTCCTCCTGAAGTGGATCACCTAAGGAGAAGCGAGCTAAGCCTGCCCCTCCACCCCCCGTGCACCTTGCCTATCCACCCCAGCTAATACGCCAGATCCCCAGCACCACGAGCCTGGCAGTGTGCAAGTAGCCCAGATGGGCCACGCCACCCCACAGTGAATCCCGCCCCTAGGAGAGGGGAAGAGAAGGTACACACCAGTCGGACTGTGGCCCCAGCGGTGGGCTGGGGGCAGACATCGGGTCGGACTGCGGCCCCGCCCACCAACTCCAGTTATACACCACAGCACAGGGGAAGTGCCCTGCAGGTCCTCACCACTCCAGGGACTCTCCAAAATGACCAAACGGAAGAATTCCCCTCAGAAGAATCTCCAGGAAATAACAACAGCGAATGAACTGATCAAAAAGGATTTAAATAATATAACAGAAAGTGAATTTAGAATAATAGTCATAAAATTAATCGCTGGGCTTGAAAACAGTATAGAGGACAGCAGAGAATCTCTTGCTACAGAGATCAAGGGACTAAGGACCAGTCACGAGGAGCTGAAAAACGCTTTAAACGAAATGCAAAACAAAATGGAAACCACGACAGCTCGGCTTGAAGAGGCAGAGGAGAGAATAGGCGAACTAGAAGATAAAGTTATGGAGAAAGAGGAAGCTGAAAGAAAGAGAGATAAAAAAATCCAGGAGTATGAGGGGAAAATTAGAGAACTAAGTGATACACTAAAAAGAAATAATATACGCATAATTGGTATCCCAGAGGAGGAAGAGAGAGGGAAAGGTGCTGAAGGGGTACTTGAAGAAATTATAGCTGAGAACTTCCCTGAACTGGGGAAGGAAAAAGGCATTGAAATCCAAGAGGCACAGAGAACTCCCTTCAGACGTAACTTGAATCGATCTTCTGCACGACATATCATAGTGAAACTGGCAAAATACAAGGATAAAGAGAAAATTCTGAAAGCAGCAAGGGATAAACGTGCCCTCACATATAAAGGGAGACCTATAAGACTCGTGACTGATCTCTCCTTTGAAACTTGGCAGGCCAGAAAGGCTTGGCACGATATCTACAGTGTGCTAAACAGAAAAAATATGCAGCCGAGAATCCTTTATCCAGCAAGTCTGTCATTTAGAATAGAAGGAGAGATAAAGGTCTTCCCAAACAAACAAAAACTGAAGGAATTTGTCACCACGAAACCAGCCCTACAAGAGATCCTAAGGGGGATCCTGTGAGACAAAGTACCAGAGACATCACTACAAGCATAAAACATACAGACATCACAATGACTCTAAACCCGTATCTTTCTATAATAACACTGAATGTAAATGGATTAAATGCACCAACTAAAAGACATAGGGTATCAGAATGGATAAAAAAACAAGACCCATCTATTTGCTGTCTACAAGAGACTCATTTTAGATCTGAGGACACCTTTAGATTGAGAGTGAGGGGATGGAGAACTGTTTATCATGCTCCTGGAAGCCAAAAGAAAGCTGGAGTAGCCATACTTATATCAGACAAACTAGACTTTAAATTAAAGGCTGTAACAAGAGATGAAGAAGGGCATTATATAATAATCACAGGGTCTATCCATCAGGAAGAGCTAACTATTATAAATGTCTATGCGCCGAATACCGGAGCCCCCAGATATATAAAACAATTACTCATAAACATAAGCAACCTTATTGATAAGAATGTGGTCATTGCAGGGGACTTTAACACCCCACTTACAGAAATGGATAGATCATCTAGACACACAGTCAATAAAGAAACAAGGGCCCTGAATGATACATTGGATCAGATGGACTTGACAGATATATTTAGAACTCTGCATCCCAAAGCAACAGAATATACTTTCTTCTCGAGTGCACATGGAACATTCTCCAAGATAGATCATATACTGGGTCACAAAACAGCCCTTCATAAGTTTACAAGAATTGAAATTATACCATGCATACTTTCAGACCACAATGCTATGAAGCTTGAAATCAACCACAGGAAAAAGTCTGGAAAACCTCCAAAAGCATGGAGGTTAAAGAACACCCTACTAACGAATGAGTGGGTTAACCAAGCAATTAGAGAAGAAATTAAAAAATATATGGAAACAAACGAAAATGAAAATACAACAATCCAAACGCTTTGGGACGCAGCGAAGGCAGTCCTGAGAGGAAAATACATTGCAATCCAGGCCTATCTCAAGAAACAAGAAAAATCCCAAATACAAAATCTAACAGCACACCTAAAGGAAATAGAAGCAGAACAGCAAAGGCAGCCTAAACCCAGCAGAAGAAGAGAAATAATAAAGATCAGAGCAGAAGTAAACAATATAGAATCTAAAAAAATGGTAGAGCAGATCAACGAAACCAAGAGTTGGTTTTTTGAAAAAATAAACAAAATTGACAAACCTCTAGCCAGGCTTCTCAAAAAGAAAAGGGAGATGACCCAAATAGATAAAATCATGAATGAAAATGGAATTATTACAACCAATCCCTCAGAGATACAAACAATTATCAGGGAATACTATGAAAAATTATATGCCAACAAATTGGACAACCTGGAAGAAATGGACAAATTCCTAAACACCCACACTCTTCCAAAACTCAATCAGGAGGAAATAGAAAGCTTGAACAGACCCATAACCAGCGAAGAAATTGAATCGGTTATTAAAAATCTCCCAACAAATAAGAGTCCAGGACCAGATGGCTTCCCAGGGGAGTTCTACCAGACGTTTAAAGCAGAGATAATACCTATCCTTCTCAAGCTATTCCAAGAAATAGAAAGGGAAGGAAAACTTCCAGACTCATTCTATGAAGCCAGTATTACTTTGATTCCTAAACCAAACAGAGACCCAGTAAAAAAAGAGAACTACAGGCCAATATCTCTGATGAATATGGATGCAAAAATTCTCAATAAGATACTAGCAAATCGAATTCAACAGCATATAAAAAGAATTATTCACCATGATCAAGTGGGATTCATTCCTGGGATGCAGGGCTGGTTCAACATTCGCAAATCGATCAACGTGATACATCACATTAACAAAAAAAAAGAGAAGAACCATATGATCCTGTCAATCGATGCAGAAAAGGCCTTTGACAAAATCCAGCACCCTTTCTTAATAAAAACCCTTGAGAAAGTCGGGATAGAAGGAACATACTTAAAGATCATAAAGGCCATTTATGAAAAGCCCACAGCTAACATCATCCTCAACGGGGAAAAACTGAGAGCTTTTTCCCTGAGATCAGGAACACGACAGGGATGCCCACTGTCACCGCTGTTGTTTAATATAGTGCTGGAAGTTCTAGCATCAGCAATCAGACAACAAAAGGAAATCAAAGGCATCAAAATTGGCAAAGATGAAGTCAAGCTTTCGCTTTTTGCAGATGACATGATATTATACATGGAAAATCCGATAGACTCCACCAAAAGTCTGCTAGAACTGATACATGAATTCAGCAAAGTTGCAGGATACAAAATCAATGTGCAGAAATCAGTTGCATTCTTATACACTAACAATGAAGCAACAGAAAGACAAATGAAGAAACTGATCCCATTCACAATTGCACCAAGAAGCATAAAATACCTAGGAATAAATCTAACCAAAGATGTAAAAGATCTGTATGCTGAAAACTATAGAAAGCTTATGCAGGTAATTGAAGAAGATATAAAGAAATGGAAAGACATTCCCTGCTCATGGATTGGAAGAATAAATATTGTCAAAATGTCAATACTACCCAAAGCTATCTACACATTCAATGCAATCCCAATCAAAATTGCACCAGCATTCTTCTCGAAACTAGAACAAGCAATCCTAAAATTCATATGGAACCACAAAAGGCCCCGAATAGCCAAAGTCATTTTGAAGAAGAAGACCAAAGCAGGAGGCATCACAATCCCAGACTTTAGCCTCTACTACAAAGCTGTCATCATCAAGACAGCATGGTATTGGCACAAAAACAGACACATAGACCAATGGAATAGAATAGAAACCCCAGAACTAGACCCACAAACGTATGGTCAACTCATCTTTGACAAAGCAGGAAAGAACATCCAATGGAAAAAAGACAGTCTCTTTAACAAATGGTGCTGGGAGAACTGGACAGCAACATGCAGAAGGTTGAAACTAGACCACTTTCTCACACCATTCACAAAAATAAACTCAAAATGGATAAAGGACCTGAATGTGAGACAGGAAACCATCAAAACCTTAGAGGAGAAAGCAGGAAAAGACCTCTCTGACCTCAGCCGTAGCAATCTCTTACTCGGCACATCCCCAAAGGCAAGGGAACTAAAAGCAAAAGTGAATTACTGGGACCTTATGAAGATAAAAAGCTTCTGCACAGCAAAGGAAACAACCAACAAAACTAAAAGGCAACCAACGGAATGGGAAAAGATATTTGCAAATGACACATCGGACAAAGGGCTGGTATCCAAAATCTATAAAGAGCTCATCAAACTCCACACCCGAAAAACAAATAACCCAGTGAAGAAATGGGCAGAAAACATGAATAGACACTTCTCTAAAGAAGACATGCGGATGGCCAACAGGCACATGAAAAGATGTTCAACGTCGCTCCTTATCAGGGAAATACAAATCAAAACCACACTCAGATACCACCTCACGCCAGTCAGAGTGGCCAAAATGAAGAAATCAGGAGACTATAGATGCTGGAGAGGATGTGGAGAAACAGGAACCCTCTTGCACTGTTGGTGGGAATGCAAATTGGTGCAGCCGCTCTGGAAAGCAGTGTGGAGGTTCCTCAGAAAATTAAAAATAGACCTACCCTATGACCCAGCAATAGCACTGCTAGGAATTTATCCAAGGGATACAGGAGTACTGATGCATAGGGGCACTTGTACCCCAATGTTTATAGCGGCACTCTCAACAATAGGCAAATTATGGAAAGAGCCTAAATGTCCATCAACTGATGAATGGATAAAGAAATTGTGGTTTATATACACAATGGAATACTACGTGGCAATGAGAAAAAATGAAATATGGCCTTTTGTAGCAACATGGATGGAACTGGAGAGTGTGATGCTAAGTGAAATAAGCCATACAGAGAAAGGCAGATACCATATGGTTTCACTCTTATGTGGATCCTGAGAAATGTAACAGAAACCCATGGGGGAGGGGAAGGAAAAAAAAAAAAAAAAAAA